>NC_048305.1:90992017-91074071 GCF_013100865.1 Trachemys scripta elegans
TTCACCACCCTCCTAGTGAAATAGTTTTTCCTGATATCCAACCTGGACCTCCCCCACTGCAACTTGAGACCATTGCTCCTTGTTCTGTCATCTGCCACCACTGAGAACAGCCGAGCTCCATCCTCTTTGGAACCCCCCTTCAGGTAGTTGAAGGCTGCTATCAAATCCCCCCTCATTCTTCTCTTCTGGAGACTAAACAATCCCAGTTCTCTTAGCCTCTCCTCATAAGTCATGTGCTCCAGACCCCTAATCATTTTTGTTGCCCTCCTAAATTTGAGGATTCAAATCTGCATCTGAACTGTCTTAAATTTTGGGGTGTTCCGATTCAGCCTAATACAGAAATAGGCGTGTACTGTGAATTTTCATAGGCCCATAACATAGGAAGTAATTTGGTTCTTTAATGTGTTTTTACACCACCACAAACTAACAAACAAACAAAAAAGTGTATTGATCCCTGACACCCTCACTCACGAATACAACTATACGTTGACATGACGTGGTCCTTGGATTGACCCTACACTGCATTTTGCTAAATTTTAATCTTGAATTTTGACTTTTCCTCTTATTTTTTTTATTTCTATTTTAAATCAAATATAAATTTTAAAATTTTTGCTATCTTAAAATCTCCGTTTTGTACAAATAATGAGATTTGTTGCCTAAATAACAGTTAGAGATGGATCTGAGCCACAACATTTGTATCTGGATTCAAATTTCTCCAAAATTCAGTGACATTTGGACACATTTCTAATGATATTAAGATGCAAACAAACTACTGTTTGTGTAGATGTAGTAACAGCCAAGGTTTAGAGCCAGGCACTGAATTTGGGAAAATCCAGACCACCCTCCCTGTAGTAAGAGATAAAGGAAATATGTAACTACAAACCCTTCAGATAATGGTTACTTTGCTTATGTCTCCCTTTGGCATATTTTTTGAACTCTGGAACATTTTTATTCATTATTGAAATCCACCATTCCTATGACCAGGGTCCAGAATCCATCCACTGCAGCAAAATGTAAACTTTCATTTAAAAAAAGTTCTAGCCCTCCTTAATGCAAAAAAGAGTGTAAACCAATTTAAAAAAGTGTTTTCCAGAGTTCATATACAGCTTGAAAGAATAAACTCCAAGGTAAGAGCTGCCCCTTCCATCTCAATGGGGTATAATTTTAAAATATAAAGATTTACATGTTATTGTCAACATATTAATGAATTCAGTGCTGATCATTTAAGCATCCACCCAACATATTTATCCCACAAACGTAAATTGGTTCCAACAGCTACTATAGGTGCTAAATATAGTTTGCATTTTCAATACCAAATTCTGAAGCACAATGAAAATGAAAAGATTTGGGGGCAATGACTTAATATCAAATGAAACACCACAAGGGTAACAGTTACTGAGTTATTCATTTTTATGGTAAAATAAAAACCTGAAATAAAAAATCTGAATCTGCTGCATAATCTCCAGTCTGCTGCAGAATGCAGGGTCAGCTGTCTGTGATGTACATGATTATAAACTCGGTGATTAGCAATCAGAATAATTCTAGACACTCAGACTGAAGTTTTGATAGAGTCAGGCGTTATGGATTGATGAGTGTATGTGCTTAACTGTTAGGCTTATTTTAATACAGAAGATATTTCAATTAATGTTTAGGTCTCAAAGTACTTAGGAACATAGGAATTACAATATTGGGTCAGATCTCAGATCCATCTAGTTAAGTGTCCTGTCCGACAGTGGTCAGCTGGCTAGCACCAGATTGTTTCCAAGACACAAAGTCACATGATTCAAGCAGAGATGCACAGTCAACAAATGGCCACTTTCTCTTTGCTTGTACATAACATATGTCTACATAACATATGTAATGACACTAAATATTCTCTGTGTATTTCAATATATGACCAAAATCAGACATTTCTGAACTGTTGCACTTGACCTCCGTAACAATGCTAAAGCATGTTAAAAACTGATACACAAAATGTTCATGAGAGTCATCGTCACCTGGTTTACACTTAAAATGTAGATCAGTGTAGCTATGGCACTCAGAGGTGTTTGCTGTAACTATGCCAACCTAACCCCCGACCTAGATGTGGCTATGTTGATGGAAGAATGCTTTCCTCAATCCAGCTACTGTTGCTTTGGGGAGGTGGTGTTCCTACAGCAATAGAAAAATCCCTTCCATTGCTGTAGGCCTTGTCTACGCTATGGGGTTATGCTAGTGTAGATATGGCCTTTGCCTACAACTGAAAATCCACTTCTTGACTGGAACTTGGTATCTGTTAAAGATGGTACAGCACAACTATTCAGTGGTTAGCAGGGCCGCCCAGAGGATTCAGGGGGCCTGGGGCAAAGCAGGGGAGAGCGGACATAAAAAAAAAAGGCACCACCCTCTGTGGCACTTGCAGTCACCAGGTGGCGCTCTGAGTCTGCGGCGGCAGGTCCTTCACTGGCTCTGGGTCTTCGGCAGCACTGAATGACCCCCCTTCCGCCGAAGTGCCGCCGAAGACCCGGAGCACCGCTGGGTGAGTAAAAATTCAAAAGGCGCCTCTAGCCAGGAAAGGGATTCTCGGCCAGGGCTCGCAGGGCCCCTGCGGAGCTCGGGGCAAATTGCCCCACTTGCCCTCCCCTTTGGGCGGCCCTGATGGTTATAAATAATGCATCAACAAGTCAGGTATACACTATATACTTTTTCCCGCATTGCTATGTCAGCAAGCGGTGTGAAATGTGATCCTTCGCGGACATAGCTGTTCCAACCAATGTCCCTAATGCAGACACAGCTATACTGGCAAAGCTGTTCTTTTATCAGTATAGCTTGTTTCGCTTGTGTGGGGGGAGGGTTTACTGTACAAGTACAAAGCATGCCTTTGCCAGTATAGCTGTGCCCACACTAGGAGTGCTTTGACAGTACAGTATACCAGTATTCCTATAAAAATATATCACTCCTACTATAGACATGGCCTCAATAAAAAGACATGGTTGGTTGACTGCAAGTATTCAGTTACCAATTTTATAGCATAGAAACAAGAAAAATATCTGTAAATAAATAGCAATTTTGGCTTCAGCAACAATAGCCAATTACACTAAATACAGAGCACTAAAAGTTAAATATTAATATGTCTTACCTATCTATTGTTAGATTGTCGTAGGGTTTATAATATGTATATTGTACTTGGTTTGGCGCATGCATTCATATAGCTTGTGAAGTAAAGTAAATAGCCGTTCAAAGAAAATCAATGCAATGAAACATAACTTATGTCTTTTTCCAGAAGAGGAGGTTACTCACCCTGTGCAGTAACTGACGTTCTTCGAGATGAGTGTCCCTGTGGGTGCTCCACTACAGGTGTTGGTGCGTCCCTGCGCCTTCGCCCGGAGATTTTTGCAGCAGTACTCATAGCGGCCACGCATGCTCAGAATCTGCCCCCCCCCCCGCTGTGACTCTAGGGTAATAGAACGCATGCGTGGCCGGTCTCCTCAGTTCCTTCTCTACCACGGAGGCCCCCCAACTCCGAAGTAGAGGGGAGGAGGGTGGGTAGTGGAGCACCCACAGGGACACTCATCTCGAAGAACGTCAGTTACTGCACAGGGTGAGTAACCTCCTCTTCTTCTTCGAGAGATGTCCCTGTGGGTGCTCCACTACAGGTGACTTAAAAGCAGTGTATCTTAAGGAGGTAGGGACTTCGGATCTGGTAGGAACGCCGTCGAGAGTACCGCCCTGCCCAAGCGTATGTCAGATAAAGGGCCTTGAATAAGGGCATAGTGTTTAACAAAAGTATGGTCAGATGACCAGGTGGCTGCTTTACAAATGTCAGCCAAGGGAACTTTGCGTAAGAACGCGATGGAGGCAGCCAGAGATCTAGTGGAGTGTGTTCTAATGCCATCTGGAGGTGCAACCCCTTTCATCTGATAGCACAGTCGGATACACTGGGAGATCCAGTTCGAGAGTCTCTGGGTAGAAATAGGCATGCCCTTGGAGCGCTCTGCAACAGAGACAAAAAGTCTAGAAGAGGTTCTAAAGGGTTTGGTTCTATCCAAGTAGAATGACAAGGCTCTGCGAACATCTAGTGTATGCATTGAGGCTTCAAATGAGTTTGCATGTGGTTTCGGGAAAAAAGTCGGGAGGTGTATGGGTTCATTAATATGGAATGATGAGTGTACCTTTGGAAGAAATTTGGGATGCAATCTGAGGGTAACCTTGTCTTTAAAAAATATCGTATATGGTGGATGAGCCATGAGAGCTGCTATTTCTCCTGCCCGTCTGGCAGAAGTAATTGCCACTAGAAACGCTGTTTTCATGGAGAGGTGTAAAAGGGAGCACGTGGCTAGGGGTTCGAAGGGTTGCTGAGTTAGGGCAGACAGTACCAGATGAAGGTCCCAGGGGGTGGTCGGTTGTTTAATGTCTGGATATAAGGTTTGTAGGCCCTTGAGGAAACGCTTCGTAGTAGCGTGAGCAAAGACAGACGTATCATCAATTTTGTCGTGGAAAGTCGTAATAGCAGCTAAATGGACCCTGATGGAGCTGAAAGAAAGGCCGGATCGCTTAAGGCCCAAGAGATAGTCCAATATAAACGGAAGAGGTACCGAGGTAGGAGAAAGATGTTTGGCAGAACACCAATGTGTGAATCGTTTCCACTTTTGAAGATAGGTCTTGCGAGTAGAGAGCGTTCTGCTATGTAGGAGTACCTCCTGAACTTGTTCGGAGCAATCTAATTCGCGTTGGGAGAACCACGTAGGAACCAGGCCTTGAGGTGAAGCATGGACAGGTTGGGGTGGAAAAAACGACCGTGCTGCTGAGATAGAAGGTTCGGAATAAGCGGCAGGGAGATTGGTGGTTGGATTGACATTCTGGTGAGGAAGGGAAACCATGGTTGTCTGGGCCACGATGGGGCAATGAGGATCACCTTGGCTCGATCCGTTCGTATTTTTATCAGAACCCTGTTGAGAACTGGTATCGGGGGAAAACGCATAGAATAGGTTTCGGTGCCATGAGATCATGACTGCGTCCCCCAGGGAATGTTTGCCCAGTCCTGCTCTGGAGCAGAAATTGAGACATTTCTCGTTCTTTGCAGTTGCAAAGAGGTCTATTGTTGGGTAACCCCAGATGCTGAATACCTCGTGAATGGTTTTGTCGTCTATCTCCCACTCGTGGTCCCATGGGAAGCGTCTGCTCAGTTCGTCCGCTGTGGTGTTCATGATCCCGGGAAGATAAGCAGCTGATACCCGGATGTTGTTCACAATGCACCAATTCCAGAGCTTCATAGCCTCTGTGCACAGCGAATGGGAACGAGCTCCGCCCTGCCTGTTTACGTAAAACATGCAAGCAATGTTGTCCGTCATTATGCGTACGTGATGATGTTTGATTAGTGGCAGGAAGTGACGGCACGCGTTGCGAATGGCTCGAAGTTCTAGTACATTTATGTGCAGGGAGGTCTCGGTTGGTGACCATAGTCCCTGTACTGTGTGATGAGACATATGTGCACCCCACCCTGTCATAGATGCATCGGTGGTCAGAATGCGTGATGGAGCCTGTTGAAGAAACGGGACTCCAGAACAAAGGTTGGAGTGGACGGTCCACCAACGTAGCGAGTCTTTGACTGGAGTAGGCAGGGAGAGAGTCTTGTTTAAAGAATGCATATTCGGTTTGTAAACCGTTGCCAGCCACGCTTGGAAGCACCTCATGTGTAGGCGTGCATTCTGGACGACAAAAGTGCACGAGGCCATGTGACCTAGTAGTTGCAGGCAGTCTCGGGCAGTTACCTGAGGGCTGTTGCGAATAGTTGTGGTCAGTTGTTTTATGGAATTGTAGCGATCGGGTGGGAGCGATGCTAGCCCGGTCCGAGAGTCGAGGTCTGCGCCTATGAACTGAAGGTGCTGGGTGGGGCGTAATGTGGATTTGTCTCTGTTTATTTGTAGGCCGAGAGAAAGAAAGCACTCGACTGTGAGTCGTGTGAACCGGAGCGCCTCGTCGAATGTTGAAGCTTTGAGGAGGCAATCGTCGAGGTACGGAAATATTATTACCCCTTGTCTCCTGAGGTGAGCAGTGACTACAGCTAGAAGTTTGGAAAAAGCACGGGGGGCTGTAGATAGTCCGAAGGGGAGTACCCTGTATTGGAAATGTGTGGAACCAAGGGTAAATCGGAGGAAACGTCTGTGGGCCGGATATATAGTGACGTGGAAATAGGCATCTTGTAGGTCGAGGGCAGAAAACCAGTCGCCCTGCTCCAGCGCTGGGATTATGGTATTGAGGGTCACCATCTTGAACTTTTGCTTTTTGATGAATCTGTTGAGCCGCCTGAGATCGAGGATTGGTCGCCATCCCCCATTTTTCTTCTCCGTTAAGAAATAATGGGAGTAAAAACCCTTCCCTCTGTGTCGCTCTGGCACGATTTCTACTGCTCCCAGATGAAGGAGATGTTGCACTTCTTGGAGGAGTAGCTGCTCGTGAGAAGGGTCCCTGAAGAGGGACGGGGAGGGTGGGTGGGTGGGAGGTAAGGAGAGGAAGGGGATGACGTATCCAATTGTAACTACCTCTAAGACCCACTTGTCGGAGGTAATCTTCCTCCATTGTTGGAAAAAAGGTCGTAGGCGGTGTCCAAAGATTGGTGTGCTGGCTGAAGTGAGGGCATTGCTTTCTAAACCCTCGACCAAGTTTTCAAATCTGCCTATTAGCTGGTGGGGGTTGAGGCGCCCCTGTAGAGTTTGGGCGACGTCGCTGGAATCTTGGTCGTGGACGTTGCGGCTGTTGCTGTTCCTGCGGTCTATGGGGAGGTTGTGTAAATGCGGGATAACGTGGCCGGTGGTATGGTTGGTATCGATATTGTCGTCTTCTTGCCGTAGGTGTCTGGAGACCTAAAGACCGGAGGGTTGTTCTGGAGTCTTTCATTGAATGAAGCACTTCATTCGTGTTAGAAGCAAAGAGTTTGTCACCGTCGAAGGGAAGATCTTCAATTGTGTTCTGAACTTCGCGAGGAAAAAAGGAAGAGGAGAGCCATGAGCCCCGTCGCATGACTATCGCCGTAGCGGTAGATCTTGCCGCTGTGTTGGCTACATCGAGGGCTGCTTGGAGAGCGGTGCGTGAAATGGCTTGGCCCTCAGAAACTATAGCTCTGAACTGTTGTTTTCTTTGTTCTGGAATGTCATCAATAAAGTCCATTAACTTATTATAGTTTTTATGGTCGTATTTTGCCAGGACTGCAGTATAATTAGCTATGCGAAATTGGAGGGTGGAGGATGCATAGACCTTGCGACCAAACAGGTCCAGTCGTTTGCTATCCTTGTTAGGTGGGGCAGAACGAGAATACTGTTGTCTAGCCCTCTGGTTCGCAGCGTCTACTACCAATGAGTTTGGTGCTGGGTGGGTAAAAAGAAATTCAGAGTCCTTTGGAGAAATAAAATACTTCTTGTCCGCTTGCTTGCAGGTAGGTAGGCTTGTCGCTGGAGTCTGCCAGATGGACTTAGCGGGTTCTAAAAGGGCTGCGTTAATTGGAAGTGCCACTCTGGAGGAAGAAGGGGGCTGTAGGATGTTCGTTAGCTCATGCTGTTGTTCGGGAACCACTTCCAGGTTAATGTTCAGGTCACTAGCAACTCTCTTAAAGAGGTCCTGGAATTTTGTATATTCATCAGAGGGAGTGGGAGGAAGGGGAAGTAATGCTTCCTCCGGTGCTAACTCCGGATCTGTTGGACCAGGAGAAGGGCTAGGTTTATCCTGGGAACGTGGCTGTGTTGCCAGGCGTCTCGTGTCACTAGCATATGCATTAGGAGACGGCACTGGATCAGTGTTGCGCCTGGTCGAATGGCTACGGGGCATGTGTTCCCGAGGGTATGATGTCCATGGTGTCCAGTATTGCCATGGTGGCGGGTAGGGCATAGGTGGTGCCATCCAGGGGTTCATCCCCCAAGGGGCAGGGTCCTGAGAGTGGGATGAGGTAGTATTTCCATAGCCCTTATTGCTCTGGGTCCGGGGCTGGGAGTCAAGATATGGGGAAAAAACTCCCTGTGGATCTGCTTCCTCCTCACTGGAGGAAAACTGCTCAGATCCTGACTCAGGCATCGAAACAGAATATGCATTCATGAGCGGAGACTGCAAGGTAGGTGATACTAGCAGATCAGCTGTCTGGGTAAAAGGAGTGAAAGCAGCTCCTGCGGGAGATGAAAGCTGAGCCGACAGAGGCTGCTGCACAAGAGCATTCCTGCGATCGGGCTTCTGGCTGTGATCTGTGTGTCAGAATGCCCCGCAGGCGTCGGTGCCGCGGTCGGTGCCGGGCGAGAAATGTCGGGCTGCCTCGGGTGAGGCGTGCTGTGGAATGTCGGCACCGTCTCATTCGCGGTGCCGAACGGTGCCGTCACTGAGGCAGGCAACTGGAAGCCTGATGCCTCGGCACCGGAGCTTCTCGGCAGCGCTGAAGCCTCAGGCGGCTTTTGTGCTGTTCCGGAGGAGCCTGGCTCATGAAAATTGCTGAGGCGAGGAATCACAGGCAGAGAGATCATTGATCTGCCTGGAGAAACTTTATGCCTCATAGTCTTGCTCGGTGAGGAAAGGTGCCCCTTTTTCGTAGACTTCTTGAGCTTTTTTGAGGGGGGGGGGGCTGTGTCGGGTAGCGGAGCCGGCTTCAGTGCCTGGGTCTGAAACTGACCCGATAGATTTTTGAAGCAGGAGCAGTTTGAGTTTAAGCTCCCTGTCTTTCCGTGCCCTGGAGCTGAGTTTACAGCAGTGGGCACATTTTTGGGGAATGTGAGCTTCCCCCAAACATTTTATACACTTTGAGTGCCCGCCCGATGACGGGATAGCTTCCTTACAAATAGCACAGCGCTTGAAACCGGTGGAGCCCGGCATAGCCGCGGCTGACAGGAAAAATTTTTTTTTTAAGATAAACTGGGTAAGTAACTATTTTAACAGAGAAAACTGACAGAAAAACTGGTTTCTAAAGGATAATTAAGGCAATAGTGAAGGATTCTCTAATGAGTCTGCTGAGCTCCGTCTCAGGCCGGGGACGGTTGAGAAGGAACTGAGGAGACCGGCCACGCATGCGTTCTATTACCCTAGAGTCACAGCGGGGGGGGGGCAGATTCTGAGCATGCGTGGCCGCTATGAGTACTGCTGCAAAAATCTCCGGGCGAAGGCGCAGGGACGCACCAACACCTGTAGTGGAGCACCCACAGGGACATCTCTCGAAGAAGAACTGCAGTATTTATAATAGGATTTATAACCTTTGTTAATCAGGGCATATCTTCACCAGATCAGTTTGAAGGGTGTATTTAAACTTAGCAGCAATCTCCAAACAAACCACCACAAAACAAGCCCATCTCTGAGTCATAACTCAGGACCAGAGAGAATGGGACTGAGCAGAAATATTACCCCTTAGGGCCCTAAGGATAAGTATACCTCTCTTCAGTAAACTGCACTGTAGGTTACTATACTCAAGAGGAGACCCCAGACCCCAACAACACACAGTGACACCCCTATCACAGTTCCCTCCCTGCTTCAGAATAAATCCTCCTCCCACCTGTATGGGCCTCATTCTCCCTCATCAATTTGAATGGGACTTTACTGGCCTGACAAGCTATGCTTCGGCAACATTTGTATAAGAAAAAGTCTCCTCGGGTATCTGTCAGAGGCAGATGGGGTAACAGGGTGTTTGGAGTTCAATCCTGTGTATCTTTGTCATTTGTGTCCATTCCTGATCCAGTGGCAGGTTGCTAGGTGGTTACCGTCCTGCTCTTCAGCATGCTCCAAATCTGGGTTCCAGGCCCATAAGTCCTTTCTTCCCCAGCCTCTCCTGTACATACATGCTACCTTTGCGCTGTGCCAAGGGAGGGGCTGGAGCCCAGTAATATTAGGAGGTGTCAGCTCTCACTTAAAAGGTTACTGGAGGCAAGAGTGTAGTTCCCAGCAAAGGGGAATTGGGGCAGGATGGGAACATAGGAATTGCTTGGATCACACCCAAGGTCCATCTAGCCCAGTATTCTGTTTCAGACAGTTGCAAGTACCAAAACGCTTCAGAGGAAGGTGTAAGAACTCCTCAATAGTAGGAGGCCGATGTGAAACTGTCTGTCTCCAAGTTAGCTCTCATCCTGATCTCTCATTGTTAGAGATTAGCTTAAGCCTGAGGTTTATTATCCCTTCCAAAATTGTAATTAATTAAAACGAGAGTTATCTGTATAAATGTCCAGTCCCATTTTGCTAAATTCTTGGTTTCACTAGCTGCCCATGGCAGGGAATTTTACAGTCTAAATTATGTGTTGTGTGCAAAGATATTTCTTTAATTGTGGGAGACAGCAGAAGGAAGTCCCAATTCAGTCCATCCTGTTAGGGGGCACAGCACAGACCCTCCCCCCACCCCCTTGCCAGCACAGTGACTCCAAAGGCATCACCAAATCTCTGGAAGATATCTACCGCAATTTGAGAACTAGCAACTTTCCTGCAGCTACGAGACTGATTCAGCCAGGAGGTTTACATCAAGTAACCGGGACCTATACCGGCACTATGAATAAAGGGTAGAGCAGACTAAGCAATTGCTTAGGGCCCTGAACAGCTAAAGGGGGCCCCTATTTGCTTTTTATTATAAGAATTTAACCATTTGAGTAAGGGGGGGGGGGAGATATTCCTGCTTAGGGCCCTCAATGGGCTAGCACCGGCTCTGGGGGAAACCACTGTAGAGAGACTTGTGAATGAAAGGAGAGGAGTCTTTTACAATTTGTTGGAGTGAAAGACAGAGAGATAGGCAATGTCCAAAGAAAATGAAGGACAAAAAAGTGTAGACCTAGAATTGGGTGCAGTGTCAACTTCTGCTCCCCTCTCCATGGTGACAGAGGACCTTTGCCCAGTGGAACTGGTGAAGAGCTACTGGAAAAAGGCGGGAAGAGGTCTAAGAGATGGAGGTCCCTTTCCCCCAATAAAGATGCTAGCATGAATGGTATTTGAGGAGTCTGCCAAGGGGAGTAGTGGAGGCAAAAGACATATCTGGCTTCAAGACTAAGCTTGATAAGTTTATGGAGGGGATGGTATGATGGGATAGCCTAATTTTGGCAATTAATTGATCTTCGACTATTAGCGGTAAATATGCACAATGCCTTGTGATGGGATGTTAGATGGGGTGGGATCTGAGTTACTACAGAGAATTCTTTCCTGGGTGTCTGGCTGGTGAGTCTTGCACATGCTCAGGGTTTAGCTGATCACCATATTTGGTGTCGGGAAGGAATTTTCCCCCAGGGCAGATCAGCAGAGGCCCTGGGGTTTTTTTTGCCTTCCTCTGTAGCGTGGGGCATGGGTCACTTGCTGGAGGATTCTCTACACTTTGAAGTCTTTAAACCATGATTTGAGGACTTCAATGGCTCAGCTATAGGTTAGGGGTTTGTTTCAGGAATGAGTGGGTGAGATTCTGTGGCCTGCATCATGCAGGAGGTCGGACTAGATGATCATCATGGTCCCTTCTAAAGTCTTAAAGTCTATGATTCTATGAATAGATCTACCAATACAGTTCTGCAGCTTCACGAGGAGCCTATCATATAACACTATGGGTCAATGTTCTTACAGTTAAAGCAAAAATGGAATGCTAGTTGGTGTCTGCTAAAGGCCACCAGATTACCCCACAGAACAGGATGACCAGATCCTTAAGCACCTACCTATAATATGTAGGAAAAAAAGCTGCATTTATCATAGGGGACTTCAATCTGAGTGACATATGCTAGGGGTCTTATAACACAGGTACTAAATATCCTTGGAATTTCTAAAAGGTACAGATGACTATTTCCTAACTCAAAAAGTGTTGCAGCCAACATGGAGGAATTCTATAACCTCATCTAGGCAGATAAAAGAACTGATCACAGAACTAAGAAGTAGTGATTGCTTAGGTGCAAGTGATCATGACTTGAAAAGGATGTCAAAATTATTTTCTAGGGACAGAAACAAAATAAGTGCGACTGAAGGGTCATCAAAGAGAAAGGGAAACTAACAGAGGTGAAAGTAAGCCAGTATGGCATACCAGCAAGAGCCAGTATGCTGTGCCGGACCGGACCAGGTTCCCCAGGCTGGCGATTTAAAGGGCCCAAGGCTTCCTGCAGCGGTTGGAGCCCCGGGCCTTTTAAATCGTCTCTTGAGCCCTGTTGCCGGAACCCTGGGGTACGGCGGCATGGCTCCGGCGGTGATTTAAAAGGCCATGGGCTCCGACCGCTGCGGGGAGCCCTGAGTCCTTTAAATCGCTGCCCGAGCCCAGCTGCCGGAGCCCTGGGGTAACGGCGGCAGGGCTCCGGCGGTGATTTAAAGATCCCGGGGCTCCAGCTGCTGCGGGGAACCCCGGGACCTTTAAATCGCCCCTGAGCTCCCAGCTGCCTCTGCAGCTCGTAGCTCCAGAGGTGATTTAAAGGACCTGGGTATTTAAAGGCCCCGCCTCTTCTGGTTGAGGCCATGCCTCCTGCTCAGGACTCCGACATACCGGTAAGTCCTTTTAAGTTACTGTCACCCCTGGAAACCAAACCAAAAACCAAACCACACACAGGTACCATGAAAATTGTGAAATCAAACCATTGGGCCAGATGCTTTGCTGTGTAAATCAGCATAGCCCCATTATTACTCTCATTTACACCAACTGAGAATCTGGCTCTTTGTGGAAAGAAGAACTGACAAAAATCTCGGTAATGCATTGGCACTCAAGTCACACAGTAAGTGACTGAATAACTGGCACATATTGAGAGAGGGTCACATACATCTCATTGGTCATTGGTTTTCAGTCTGACAGCTAGCTTGTCATTTACCATTCTGCGAGACTTCAGTGTTTAGATTGGACATTTCACTATAATCCATAAGGCTGTCCCTAAAAAATGTAATAACTTATTAAAATGTGGAAAATTGGCAACACAGAAACCTTCCCATGGGCATTTTAAATTTATGTGAGTTTAAACTATTTTCCTATTCAATAATAAAAAGGAATGGTTTCCACAGAAACTGTCATGTAACTTATTTGCTGTTTGTGAGAAAAAGAAACACTTACTGATGTCTCAGACTGACTTCTATAGTTTTTTTCTGTTTTTATGAGGAGGAAAAAAAAATTCCACTCTCCTGTTATGCAGGTTTTCTGGATGAGGTTACAAAAATAACTCACTTAGGTTTATGTTTTCAGAAACTTTTTTTTCAGTCTGGCTGCAATTAAAATAAACAGATTTTGAGCTGTTAATATTATTGTGCAAGAATTACATCTTGTAGATTAATTGCAAGTTCTAGTAACTCTTGAAACGGTGTGAGATTCAAACAGAAATTCAACATTATGCCATTAGAATTCACAGTAGAATTCAACTAAATAAAATTTCTCTAAGAGAGAAAATTGGAGATTGAATATACATTTGGACTATAACTATTTCACAGACTTTCTTTTTTTCCTGCTATTGGCAGTGCCAAATTATTTCAGCACACGTCTAATTTTATTACCTATGGTTATGGTGGAAGAGTTAAGTTCCCAGTTTAATCCACCAATTAAAAAAAAGCTGGAAATGTTCAACATTCTAATGCAAGACTGGTCCATTATTCAACTGCCATCACACCATGAGATGCAAAATAAAGAATGAAGACAGGCATGTTTTTAAGGACTTCCATATGGCATGGTGCAACAGGCTCCCTTCTCCAGCCTTTAGACCACCACCAACAGGCCAGATGCTTTTGAATTTAACAACACCAGTATTTTATTCATTGGGTCTCCTTCCCCAGATCACCAGTATAGCCTTGTGCAGCAAGTTCCTTTCTTCCTTTTAACAGATTTTTCTTATATGTCACCAGCTTTGCAACAATTTGAACACATTTCTTTTATCATTTTTTGTTTCACCTCTTTGAACAGAACCTTACAACCTTACAAGATTCACTATCATCAGCACCCATACTGCTGGCTTTTGCGAGTACTTCATGAATTATCTTCTGTTCCCTTTCTCACTTTGAATGGGCAAGGTTCAGATAACTTTTCATGATTTAAGTGCCTGACAAAATGCCTCTAGACAACTCATAACCAACTTTCCTTTCAAAATCATGTTGCCAAAGCAATAATTCCAACAAGTAAAAATAATCTCCTTTGATCCATTGTGAAGCTATAAATCCTGAACATGTAAACAGCTTCACTGACCTGAGTGGACTAGCTGGGTTACTCGTAAGAGCCATACTCACACAATAGCCATTAATACATCATAATCTGTTAAAATTACTGAAGGCATTAAGATCATTTAGACTCAACGAACACACATATATAATGAAGCTCATCATATCTTTAGTACTGAACAGGCTTAAAAATTCATTTTCCTGGAAGAATGAAGAGAAAACGTGTGTAATGAGGCTGACTTAATTGAGAGAGTTTCAGAAATCAAAGCAAGTAAAAATTAATTAAAGGCCACATGGTCTATTGGTTAGAGCTAAGATCCAGCAGGCTCCTGGGAACTCATCTGAGCAAACAGTTCATTGTGTGTCCTTGAACCTCATCAACACAGCTGAATAGCTGGGGGAGGGCATGGCAGCAAGACCCTCATTAAAAAGAAAAATGCTGCAGCTCATTTTTTCTGGGTACATTTATTTCATTCTCTCACTCCACTAAGCACCGTCCTGTAGACAAACACTCGCACCTCTTTATATCCTGGACTTTTTGTTTTGTCAGTCCAATAAATGTCTCACATTGAAGCAGATTCGCCAAGAGCATATGTCCCCGAATCGGCACAGCCAGTTTTCAGCTATCAAAGTGCTTGGAATTGGGATTTGGTAAACCTGTACATTCTGTAGACTATGGAACGGTGTCCTTGCTTAGTACTCTACAATAAAACAAGGGTATGACAAAAGTCCTCCTGTGTTCAATTGCATCTCAAAGTAGCTAAAATTGAGAGGACAAACCAGAGACCGGTTACTCCCTTTGCAGGGTGGCTGATTTAAGGGTTGGGGCAAAGAACTGGGCACTGTGTTGACAGTATGTTTGTCCTTATATAAATCTAGGCAGGAATGCATGTGAGAAAAGGCTAAGAACTTCACCATTCACCCGGGAGGGATGACAATCATGGTACAACTACTTTGATAGCCAGGGTAGGGACTTATATGGAGCTGTTCACCTTGTTGTTTCAGACTTGTACCACCTATCAGCTCAGCGCTTTAAGATGGCTACAGAGCTAGAAACTCTCATAATGAAGTTAATAATCTGCCAGCGCAGCTCTTCTTATTCTCAAGTTATGTAATAGCAGAAGCTTCGGCTGTTCTCATTATTGCAAGCACATATCAGGGGTCCCTCTCCATAGGAACTGGGCGTACTGTAAATGGTTAAGAATAAAAACAACAAAACAAGGACTAAATACACACACCCCGACCCCTTGCAGTTCAGCAACCTCCAAGGCTGATTGCTGGGGTTTTGATTAAGCAACTAGCAGAAAGCCTGGACAAAGAGATGTGTCATACAATGCTTCCTCAATGCAGCTTAGATGTATTACTGACAGAAGCAACTTCCAGAAACTAAGGCTTGCTACTGAGAACACACTGCTGTCTGTTCCTATTCACACGTTAGCAGGCAATGTTTTAACTTAAAAACACAACTAGGTAAAATATTTCAGTTAAAAAAATTAGTAATTTACTCTCCGCTAAGTGGTGTAAGTGTTATTAATCTGTTTTCCTTTATGCTGTCTGCATTCACACACATCAATAAAACAATTAGATATTATACATAGATTTCAGATTGAAGCTATTAAAATGTTACAGTGGATACATTGGAGTAGCAGGACATTGATTTCTAGCTCGTAAAAATGACATTACAAGATTAATAAATTTGTATGTACATTCTGTAAATAATATTGTTAGTTTAATTAGGGCTTTACTTACCTGGCCTCTTTCTGATAACGAAAAAGGGCCACATCCTCAGCTGGTGTAAATCAGAAGAATGTACTTCAGTGGAGCTATACTAATTACACCAGGTGTGGATCTGGCCAATTGTATTTTTTTCTTTCGTTTCCATTTATGCTACTGTACACGTAAAGAAAACTATCCTGTTATAACTCAAACTAAAGGACTGGGGGGAACGGTAGTATACTCCATTAGTTCAAGAGCCTCTACTAAGGACTTGTCTACATGGGGAAGTTAGTGTGACATAAGCTAGCATGTGAATTTGGAATGCCATAGCTATTCTGCAGTAACCCCCTGTGTGGACACTTTCGTTTTGCACCGAGTGCCTTTTTGTGACTTAGATTAATCCACTTTAAAGTGGACTAAAATGAGAACTCTGTAGGGGTACTACAGGACTGGATAATTACTTAAGAGTAACTACAGGATTGTGCTTAATATACAGTACAAACTATTTACAAAACCTTTTGCAATTTTTGTTTATTTCAGCAATTTCCATCTCTGAAGGCTGAAGCCCACGTTCACTTTTATGCTTAAAATGTCCTGCTTCTTAACTACATATGCTTTTTGTTTGGCCTAACGCTAATGCTGAGATGGCATATTTTCCCTTTCCCTTGGCAAATATGAAAAGAGTAGTAGCTCATTGCCCAAGAGGTATTACCGTTGAGTCTCACTCAGAACTCCCAGTAAGTCGGGCACAAAGATCAAAGATATTCTGTGCTCCAAAAAAAGAAACAAGATTCTAGCATGAACATCTCAAAAACATGAACAGGATTTAATATCTTTCAGGAACTGCCTGCTCAGCTAAAAAAAACAACAACAACAACAACAACAAAAACCCCACCACCACCATAAAACCAGAAATAAACAGCAAAGCAAACACAACCACATTTTCAATACCTTATTTTTTCTATATGCTGTTATTATTGGCTAAGGTAAGCTTGCATTGTACTTGAACTTTCCCAGGAGATTTACTGTTCAAAGTAGTTACAAACAGGGCTTCTTAAAATAGATTTTTAAAACCAATACTGTAAACTGCATGTAAAAATTAAGCCCATCAGAACTAGAGATAGAACTCTTGAAATAAGAGATGAGTCCTGACAGTTTACGGAACTTTCCTTTGAGATGCCCATTCAGCCACAGAATGAGAGGGAAATGAAAGGGAATAATCGGAGTTCAACCATAAGTAATTCACAGAACTATACTTTATACAGTTTATTTCACTAGAGATTGAAATTTTATACATAGTATAAAGGGGTATCCTGATATCACACATATACTTACTTTACTGTACTGTTTATGAACCAATTTTTTTTTACATAATACAGTATTAAGTACCCTATTCATTCAAACAGTATTCAGAAATCTTAAAAAAAAAAAATCTACATAAATGGATGTTTACCATATGCACAGTGCAAGAATGTTTTAGAACATTTTAATCACACAATGTGAATCTAAAATACAACACTGTGATTTAAAACTAATTTAAAATTATGACGCCCCATGTTGTATTAGCGAGACTTGATTAATCCCTGCATGAATCACAAAGCAGTATTAAATTCCAGATAAACAGCAGCAGTTTATAATTACGATTTCAACAGAAACCTTCTGTAACAACCTGAATTTTACAATGTGTTTTACCACCTTCTGGTTTTGCCAATGGTCTAAGGAAACAGAGAAATGGGATGTTTTTCATTTTGGAATTCTCTGATCGTTAATGCAGTTCAAACTGTATTATTACAGTGAAGGGAATCCTGTCCCAGATCTTGAGGGCATTTAAGAGTGGGTCAGAGGTGTAAAGACAGGGAGAATACTTAGTGCTTTGGTAGGAAAGCAGAGGATTCTTCCCTTTTGCAAATTTTAAAAAACCCAACCGATTACAAATCAGGTGGTAAAGTTTACACAAAACGACTGTGGTTAGAAAACATGTAAACAAATCAGAGAGTGATTCTTCATTTTCCCTTTTTGCAAAGTGGGGCTGTGGATGAATATCAGCTAATAAGAAGCAGACACCTTCCTTGGAAGAATGACTTCACCATCACACAGAATGTATGCTGTCCTTGTCAATAGTCACTAATGTGTTTTTTCCCCTCTCCCCAAAGTTCATGAATGTTTCAAGTTCAATAAATAGTAGAAAAATAATCCTTTACTTAAAAATCTTGAGATGCATTGTCCCAGGTCCCACACAGCAATTGTAAGAGCAATGTACTTTCTAAAAAACGAACGGAAACCTCAAAAAACCCATTTCTGTATCCAGCACCCTTTTTGTCTCTGGTTGCACAGATTTATACTCTTCCAGTTAAGGAAAGTAAAACATCTTCATCTTCTTTGAGCTCTCCCTTCTCTTGGCTCAGCTTAACAGGGTTCCTAAAGCTTTAGTTAGTGTATAAACTTTTATCTCTGTGTTTGGAGGTCTAACAGGCCTCCCGCTGCATTTTATTAAAATGTTATGGCAGGTCCATTCATCATGCTGATTTTCCCTCCATTCCAGAGCCAACATTACATTTTGTAAATGTAAATGTTGTGTGCATGTAACAGTTTCTTTAGGAAGGTAGTTAAACCATTCCTGGTAAAAGCACAACCACAAAGCTCCCCATTGCTGTATGGATCGTTGCTAACAAACTGCATTTCTTTTGTCATCTTTTCCCAAAGAATAAAATGTATTAGCATTCCGCATCCACAGTGTGCACTGTGACTGCCGCCTGTAAGTGGTGGCTGTGATGAAGAGTTGGATGGTGCAACCTGTAGTGGTGAAACTTATGACTCAAGAGTGCAGCTGTTTGAGGTGGGGTATCCAGATCTAAATCTTCATCATGGTTTCCAACGTCAACACCAGCTGAGAGTGGATCATTATTGCATGGAGGATTTTCACTGTCTTCCTGAGGACTCATAGTGCTATAGCCTAGAACACAAAACAATACCAGTAAGAACAGATGGTCTAGGGCAAAAGGCCCAACATTTCAAGGTACTGAATGCCTCCAAACCCATTAAGATCAATGGAGGAACTCAATAATTTACAGAATAGGGCCCAACAAACAAACAGTTTTAAAATAAAGACACAGTAGACAATCTTGTACAGTTTTAAAATAATTCCTTCCTCCCTCTTCTCCCTGCTTTTAAATAGCCTGTTGGCAGCCTCACTTTGAAATATCTGGTTCCCTACCAAACAAACAAACCAACCTATCTACCTACTGGCATTTATTTAAAAATATACAATAAAGAAGAAGTATGGTTTTGGAGACAAAAGCCTTAAAAATTATTTGGACTTTGCAAATAGATAAGGAACAAAAACTAAGTCAAATTTGAGCTACACTCTTTAAATTGTGCATTATTCCCATTCCTAATAAACTAAAACTTCCTTAGAAAAGCCATCAACTATTCTAATGGTAAATACTTCACATTATCTCTGTATGATTTTTTAAAATGATATATATATTTAAAATGAAAAAGGTCCTTGCAGATGAAAGTGTTCTATTTTCAAAGTTCTGGGATTTTTGTAAAAAAATATTACAGAACTTTAAGTTTCAGAAGTAACAGAATATTAATATTCTGATGAATCTACTGCCAGCATCTATCAGTACTTACCTATCAGCTGCCCTGCTCAGATTTGTGACAGCCAAACCAATATGCTTGTAGACAGCTGAGTAGAAATGTTTTGTAACTAAATATATACATATCCATCCATCCATCCATCCATCCATCCATCCATCCACACACACACACAGTGTTGAAGAGTTACATCTAGTGAATCTATAAGAACGTACTTAGAATGGATTAATCAAGCCAAATCCTGCAGACCCTTTTCTGGCTAAAATCTCATGAAATGAAATGGCTACAGCAGGGAGACAGAGGGAAATACTCTAAGTGAGTATCACAATGTACCCAGCCTACCAGCTGCCTGAAATCTTGCCTGATCTCAGACAAGTGCCACAGCATATCTACTGCAAAACCCTCAAAGCAGCCGGATATGCCTGTGTTCAAGGTACCACATGCATCCTTGCAACTGATCAGACTGGATCTCTTACAAGAATATGAATTTGGTCTACCAAGAAATAAGATGTATTTTGATTATCTTTCTATCACCTAACTCCTAAAGAGGCTTTCATCTCATGCAGCTAGTTTAATCTAGAATACCAAAAGTGAATTTCAGTTTGGTCATAGCATTCCCTGAACTTCATTTAGTGTGCTGTAACTATGGGAACAGTATAACAGTTCTGAAAACAAAACCCACAAAAAATAGAAAATTTAGTTCCCTGCTAAATGAGGGCTTATGTTTTGTTACCTTTCAACTGTTTTAGGGTCTTGAGACTAATGTAAATTAGTTGAAAAACTGGTTATAGGACTGTTAAAAATACAGTTTAATGCTATTGATTTCACCATGTATTTGCTGTGTGGTCTAGCAACCTTTGTCCAGCTGTTTTCTGGTCTTGCATTTCTTCTACATAAAAAAATCTCTCATTTCTTTGAGAGAAGAGATACTGAATTGTATGTGACTCAAGTGTTAAACTGCAAATCTTTCACATACATTAAGGTGTACAACTGTCTTTTCCACTGTGCTGCTGCTTTAGTCATTGATAAAGCTTCACACATACTTAGTACTTTTTTTCTTCATGGACTTTACAAATATTAAGTAACTTAAGACTCAGCACTCAGGTGAGCTAGCCTAGCAACACTTTACAAACGAGGATAGTATGGCCAGTCTACACCTAATAATTAGGTCAACCTAGCTATATGGCTCAGGGCTATGAAAAAATTCACACTCGATGTGACTTAGTTGGGTCAATGTAAACTCCACTGTAGATGCAACGAGATCGACAGAAGAATTATTCTGTCGACCTAGCTGCCACCTCTTGGAGACATGGATTAATTACATTGGCGGAAAAACCTCCTCCATCGATGTAGGGAGTGCTACCATGGCACAACTGCATTGTCGTAGCTGTGCTGCTGTAGTGTAGACATAGCCTGAGGCTCAGAAAGGTTAACTCACTTGTGCAAGGTCACCTGGGATGTCAGGGGCAGGTCCGGGGTTATTACTGCAGGGTTACGGGGGAACACAGACGGTAACTATGGGGTTGGGAAGCAGAGGTAGAGGACAGAGCAGGAATAAGCAGCGGACCTCACAGCCCTGCTGGAGAGTGCCTGGTTCCCTGGCCCAATGGGCAACCGTATTCTACTCCCAGGCAACCCCTCCCATTCCAAAGAGAACACTGTTTTTGTTATCTGTACGATCGGTAGTTTTTACGATTGTTGAATTCCCTCTCTGAGAAGATACTGTCCAAGAGTAGTGAAAAGTGACTAATGATCTTGGCTGCCTCAATTTTTGGATTCTCAAACTGATCTTTGGAAAATCAGGGTTCTCTAAAGGTGTGTCACCTTCGGCACCTGAAATCACTCGTTACTTTTCACAATCTGAGTCATAGTGTCCCTTTAGCTGAGAAAAAACAGGATGATGATGGGGAATCTGGTCTCTCCTATCTGCGATGAAGCTATGGATATCTAAAAGAGGAGGTAACTTACCTGTAACTGGAGATTCTTGAGATGTGTGGTCCCTACCTGTATTCCACTGTGAGGTTACACATTCGCACCACACCCCCAGGGTCGGAGAGTTTTGATGGCAGTGCTGTTGGTCCACGCAAGTGCCCTGGCTCACTTTGTGCTTCCGACTGAGGCAATTTTGCTCCCCCTTGCTTGTTGATATACAATACAGTTGCAGTGTTGTCCGACATTATCAGGATGCGGTGAGTGGATGAATGGGGAAAAAAAACTCATGTTTTCCTTACTGCCCAAAGTTTCAGGACATCAGTGTGCACACCCCTGGACTCTTGGGGCGTCCATGTCCCTTGTGTGGTAGTGTGGTTGTCCACATGAGCTTTCCAGACTAGTCAGGATGCGACAGTAATGACAGTTTTGCCTGGAGAAGACGGGGGACACCATATATACATGATAAATGTTTGTCCACCACTGGAGGGAAGGACAGTATGTCGATGGGAACTGTGAAGGGAAGGTTCATAGATGACTTGGTGAGGACACTGACTGTAGTCTTGCTTGAAGATAACGAAGGTGGAGTCTCCCGAATGGAGTGATCTATGGGCATGAGGCCACGTGGACAAGTATGGACAGGCATGCCTTGGTCGTCACTCAAGGATTGCTCATAATGCGAGCTAATGATTTCGTTCATAGTCTGGAACCTGTCTGTGAGTAAGCCTCGCAGTGATAGAGTTCAAAGTTGCCCCAGTGAAGTCCACAGACTGCGTGGGGGTGAAGACAGACTTTTCGATGTTTACACTGACTCCCAGAGAGGTGAGGAGGTGGAGGATCATAGAAATACATGTGTAGGCCTCTTGATAGGATCTGGCGGTGAGCAGCCAGTTGTTGAGATACAGGAAAAAAAGTAGGCCATTATGTCTGACATGAGCATCCACCACTGAAAATACCTTTGAATACCCTGGCGGCGGTAGCTATCCCGAATGGTAGCACTCTATATTGCAAATGGTCGGATCCCACCATAAATCTGAAAGTGTCTGTGGGTGGGACAAACATGTATGTGAAAGTAGGAGTCTTTCATATTGAGAGCCATGAACCACATACCTTTATCTAACGATGAAATTATCGCTGCCAACATGACAGACATCTGAGCTTGTGGATGAAGCAACTGAGATGACAGAGGTTGAGGATTGGTCTTCACCCGCCCTTCTGGTTGGGTATGAAGAAGTAGGTCGAGTAAAATCCCATTCCATGATATGGTGGTGGAGGAACACGTTCTATTTCCCCTCACTGCAGTAAAGAGCTCACCTCTTAGGTGTGAATAGTGTCATGAGAGTGGTCCCCGAAGAGATGGGAACAGGGGTTTTCGAGGAGGTAGTGTCACAAACTCGATTGTATAGCCATAGTGGATGATGTTCAGCACCCACCTGTCTATTGTACTTCAGGTGTTGAAAAAGAGTGCTAGACGACCCCCAAATGGAGTAGTGTGGTTGTGAGGTGTTAAGCTTATCGGTTCACGGATGTCGAGCTCGCATCAAAAATATCTCCTGACCGAGGGTTGAGATTGAAATGTCGAGGCCATAGCAGGAGGCATGGGAAAGAGGGACCTTTGAACCTTTTTTTTTTTTACGTGATGGTTTGGATGGTCTTTGGTGGTGAAAGTGTTGGCACCTATACTGTGGTGTGGTTGACTGGTGATGAAACTTCCTTTTGGGGGCAGGTGTATAAACGCCCAGTGATTGAAGGGTGGCCCTAGAATCCTTGAGGGTGTGCAGGGAATCGTCTGTCTTCAAGAAGTGGGATTCATCAAAGGGGAGGTCCTCACTGGTGTTCTGGACCTCCCTGGGGAATCCTGTAGAATGGAGCCAGGACTCCCTTCACATAATGATGACCATAGGCATGACCCTAGAGGAAGTATCAGCCGCATCAAATGTGGTTCTGGCTATTAATTTACCTTCCTCAATGAGAGCTTGGAAATAGGTACAGTCCTAATGTGGGAGACTGCTGGTGAATTCCTCAAACAGCATAACTGAGGAAATCATATTTAGCCAATAGCGCTTGATAATTGGCTATCTTGAATTGTAAACTGGAGGATGAGAAAACCCCCTTCCCAGTAGGTCTAAGCACAGGTGCTGACTTGTATTTTTACTGGTGGGCGCTCCACCTCTTCCCCGAGGCCCCGCTCTCCCTCCTCTCTGTCCCGCCCTTCCCCAGTGCATCCCACCTGTTGAACAGCTGATTGGCAGCCAGCCCTGGGGGCTGGAACCAGTGTGGCCGGTGGGTGCTGAGCACCCCCTATTTTTTTCCTTGGGTACTTGAGCCCCAGAGCACCCAAGTAGCTGGTGCCTATGGATCTAAGCATTTTCCTTTTTAACTACTGGCATAGATCTAGGATTTTGCTGCTTGGATCTTTTGGAAGCAGCCTGAACCACCAGAGAATTGGGAGAAGGGTGAGAAAATAGAAATTCTGAGCCTTTAGCTGGTACACAATAGTCTCTCCACACCCTTGAGGGTAGGAGCACAGGTGGCGGGAGTGTGCCACACCATTCTAGCCAGCTCCTTGTTGACATGGAGGGCAAAACTTGTGAGCGTTGAGGTATGGAGGATGTTCAAGAGCTTGTGTTGAGTGTCTTGGATTTCCTCTAATGGGATCTGAAGTTCCCCAGCAACTGTGCAGCAGGTCTTGGAATTGCTTGACGTCATCCAGGGGAGAAGGAGATGTCGAAGTCACTGCTTTCTCCAGTGACGATGATGGTAGTTTATTCAGTTCTGGTGGAACCGCTGGAACCAGAGCATAGTATTCTCCTCGGTCGTCAGATCCGAGGGCAAGTTTGATGGTTCCCTTGGAGGGGAAGCAGGAGGCGACTCCCTAGAGAACTCAGGAGGAGGGTACTGGTCCCAGGGTCCTCAATATGGCCAATTGGAGGGATCAATGGATGCTCGTAGAGGTACCGTGCTAATGACTCAGAGGCAGATGTGGCGGTGGCTGTTCCCAGGGCCATGCAAGTCTTTTGGGAAATGGGTAAGAGCAGTATGGGAGAGGCAGTTCTTCCGGTGGGTCTGAATCCCCCAAGGAAGAAAAGGTTGACGGGGTTCCAACAGTGGCAACACTGGTGCAGCCAGAGACATGTATGTTATATGTGGTGGGAGTGACAGGCTCAGTACTGCAGGGAGCTCTCTTAGGGGAGAGGAGTTCTCTGGGGACTGAAGGTCCTGATGGAGTGGGGGGATTCTGGATCTGGGAAAGCAAAAATATCTTGTAAAGCAGCCATGGATCCGGATCTCCCATGAGTGAGAGGGATTCTATCTGTTTGGGCTGCCGGAGCTGGTGCCGAAGCTGGTATCCGGCCGTGGTCAGACTTCACCGGTATTGGGAGGGTCCTGGGTCTTGTGAGGAGCTGGGGATGGCAGTACCAGTGGGGGCCATTCTGGAGGTGGTGCAACCCAATGTTTCTGACCTTTCTTCTCATGCCTAAAGGACTTAGTACATCCTAAGTCCTCATGAGCAGAGCTGGTGGATGGAAAGTCCGATTTTTTTAACGTTGACTTAGAGGAAGACTTAGTCCCATGTTTATAGCAATGCTTCCTAATATCCTGATTGGGCCCTGCCATGGGATCTGTAGTAATGGATTCACTGGCACCAGAGTCAGACTTTGTAGTGGGAGGTGCACTCCTTACTGAATCAGGCTGACAAACGGGGAGGGTAGTTCCCAGCCTAGGTCCAATTGGGGTCTCATGGCCACCTCCTTGAGATATTTATAGAGGCACAGAGCCCGCCCTTTTTGGGTATGGCTGGGGAAGGACTGACAGATACTGCACTGAGCTTCTCCGATGCCATAGAGGCAGCGTTGATGGTCATCACTGACCGAGAAAGATGGCGGGCAGGAGGTACAGAGTTTGAAGCCCAGAGCTTTGGGTATAGTGCGGTAACCAAATGGGTTCGGAAAGGTGGGCACTCCATAATCTACTCTAAAACGACAAACTATTAAAAACTGGTAAAACTACTAATCTCCAAATTATTTAAGAATGAATAGAACTATTTACACCTGTTAATTTAGAATGACGTCAGAGATGAGGACACTGAAGGTTCCGACCCAGACCATGCAATGGTGAGAAGGAACTGAAGAGGCGGTTGGTCTGCCCTGCCCTTTACCATCTTAGTAGGAAGCACAAAGAGAGCCAGGGTGCATGGATGGACCAACACACACTGCTTTCAAAACTCTCCAACTCCAGGCACATGATGTGTATGCATAACCTCACAGTGGAATACAATAAAGACCATCACTCGAAGAAGAAATAAAAGTAATATGTATCTTTAAAGAGCTGGGCAGGAGATTACTCCTGCTGGCACCTCAGTGCTACACGCTGTCAAGGCAGATAGTGAGGACTTTCTAGGAGTGTAAGATATCAAACTCTAATAATACAAAATCAGATGTAGTAACATAATGAGTCTGATTTAAACACGATAAAGATGACATTCAGCTACTGCCAACACCCCGGCAGACAGCCTTGTCTACCCTTGACTTGACTTAACTTACGCTTCCTGATGGGTCAATAACTTGATACAGATCTAATTAAAAAGAGTTACCCAATTGTTTTTCAGAGTGGAAAGAAATATGATGACAAAATGATAACCCCCAAAAGGGTTGACAATGGAAATGTCATCAGACACTAAATGACACTAGCACAAACAGCATTACTATAAATATAGTAAACGTTGATAATCTTTTTAAAAGTTGATTTGCACATAAAATGTCCTCCCATTGCAGCAGTATGTGCTGAATGCCCAACAGAAAGGCTAAGGGAGTATTTGACCCATAGTCTAGTTCAGGCTTAGTTTAGCTAGCTACAGAAGGCATACAGCAGATATTATTGGAGTGGAGAGGTAGTTTTATAAAAAGCTGTGAAGGTCACCTTTAAGAGAAGAATGCCAGCTTCACAGCAAAGGGCATGAATTAGTTCTTTGCTGTCATGAAGACAATAAACTTTACCTCTTGAATGGTTTTTGAGATGTTGAATTAACTGTCAGGCTTAGCCAAGGGAAAATGGTGTGGTAAACTTGGTCACTTTTCTATCTGTTTGAATTCCAGTCAATCAGACATCCAACAAAACTAACACTATATAAGAATAAGATGCAGAGGATGGGGCATTAAGCTAAATAGCTCACGTTATAACACTGCTCTTACAAAAATAGCTTCATTGCTGGACAGTGTCATGCATTCAGAGGTGTCAAAATTGTTTAACTATGAAGCAGTATATTTTTTTTTTGGTCTGGCCTTATCTCCTATGTTGCCAAACATCTGAAACAAGCTGAGAATGCAGATTCATGGGGGGTTTAAATGTCTTACCGTGATCGCTCTCTGTTCCCGATCGCCCCCAGTACCGACGTCTACGTTCTGGACTGTGGGCGTGCCGCTCAATTACAGCTGCTATAAATCGAGTGTTGCTGACTAGGAAAGAAAAAAGAGCAGGGTCTGTTTTAAACAAAGTGTTTTTATTAAGTTATATTAATGGAGCAATTCAATAACAAGGAATCAGACATGTTTTATAAACTACTTCTTTCAGATGCTGCTATGAAATTCTTATAGGGATTACGAGCTTCCACATCACAGAAATGATGGGACAAAGGTTTGCTGAGAAGTGCATGTCCTCGTCCAGTGCTGAGAGCAGGATGAACATAACTCTGATTTACCCCACTGTCTGCTTTGATTAATGAAAGTTATGAGGGTTCCCTGGAGCAATGCCAGAACACAGAGACCTAGGAGGCATCTAAAGTCTGCTCAACATTTAAACTGAAAAGCAAGTCAGACTCACATGAGCTATATTAGTATCAATGGATACAAGCTGCAGAACTCAGATCCAGCTCTGGTTTTTGAACCCTTGACGTTGTTCAGATCTTGAATTTTGATTCAGCCCATTTTAAGGACAGGGCCACATGGGAAATTCTGATCTCTCCCAAAATCCAGAGGCCTTGGGCCCATCACTATACAATAGAATTATAGTAGCACAGTCATAACTGAACGGCGAAGAACTAAGTGCAAACAGGATTTACTTATTTTTCATTTAACGCTCTTGTTGAACTGAAGCTAGGAATTAAAGGGCCAGATTGTGTCTGCCCCTTCCAAGGCTGCTCATGGGTAGGAGCTTACACACCCCATGCAGTCATAACTGCAGTCCCTCAGCATTCTAAAAGCCATTCCCAGAGCTAGTTGGGCCACGGAGGGGGGCCCCCCCACTACAGAAAGGATGTGGACAAATTGAAGAGAGTTCAGCGGAGGGCAACGGAAATGATTAGGGGGCTGGAGCACATGAGTTATGAGGAGAGGCTGAGGGAACTGGGATTGTTTAGTCTGCAGAAGAAAAGAATGAGGGGGGTTTTGATAGCAGTCTTCAACTACCTGAAGGGGGGTTCCAAAGAGGATGGAGCTCGGCTGTTCTCAGTGGTGGCAGATGACAGAACAAGGAGTAATGGTCTCAAGTTGCAGTGGGGGAGGTCTAGGTTGGATATTAGGAAGCACTATTTCACTAGGAGGGTGGTGAAGCACTGGAATGGGTTACCTAGGGAGGTGGCGGAATCTCCATCCTAAGAGGTTTTTAAGGCCTGGCTTGACAAAGCCCTGGCTGGGATGATTTAGCTGGGGTTGGTCCTGCTTTGAGCAATCTTCCAACCCTAATCTTCTCTGATTCCAAGAGAGCTTGCCACGCTGTAATGTGGCAGAACAGGCAAGCTCCCACTGCACACCAGTGGGCACTATATGGCCCAAAACTAAGAATAATTTTTTGGGGTGAGACTGAAGGACAGTAAGGGTTACAAACTAAGTCAGTTAATACTTTGGCCCTGTTATTTTCCAGAGCAAAGCTTACACTGTCATATCAAGGTGTTAAGAGAAATGAAAAACCCTCCACACTATAGCAAGCCCAAGCAAGAAGCTCACCAACCCTTAGCCTAATACTGGCACATTTTACAGTGACACAGCTCAGCACTTACTGATTCCTCTGTCTTCATGGCTGTCATCATCTCTCTCATCCCTATCATTCTCCAGGTTGGACATACGCACTGACATTTCTACACACCATTACAAACAGAAAAATGCAACTGTTAAGTTGATCCAAAATGTTTCTCTTATTAACAACTGTCAGCCTGGTGGAGTGGTGGAAGCACTCTGCATTCTCGTGCTGGAGTACTATGCTTTGGGAATGGGCTTTGGAATCCCTGTTTTGGGGCTGGCTGGGGACTAGACGTACCAGGAAGAGGATATGCCAGGTTCCCTTGAAAGGAACTGTATGTGTAAGACTTGAGTGATGCAGAAAGTTTAGTGAACAGGCTCAGACTGAGTCAGTATGGTCCAGTGAATAAAGCCCTGGACAGGGACTCGGGAGACCTGGGTTTTATTCTCAGCTCTGAGACTTGGGCAACTCACTTTCCCTCCCCATGCCTGTTTCCTCTACCACCCTTTGTCTGGTTGACTACTTAGATTGCAAACCGGATTGCCCTGCCTCTCACTATTGGTACAGTGTCTAGTACAATAGAGTCCCAGTTTCAGTTGGAGCTTTTTTTAGTATTAGTGTATGACAAATAAATAAATAAATAAATAATTTTGCTCTTCTTCCCTTCCTTTTGAAGGGAAAGATGCCACAATGATGAATTTCTCTCAGAGTGCAAGAGAGAAGTCAGGGAGAAAAGATACAACCAAAAAGCAGCCCCGGAGGAGGCATTGTGAATATTGTAATTCTAATAAACTGCTGGCAACAGCACTATTACTTGCTAGAAAACAATCTACTATTCAGAAGTTACAGGACTGGTATTAAGCTGGGTTTACTGCTTTAGCTCTAGGAAAGTCATATCCACAGCATTCTGAGACTTGTTTTAGCATTTTTTGTCCAGGTCTTCCCAAGGAGACAGCAGAGGGCAGTGGTACACAAGTACATTGGACAGTAAGTACATCAGTTATGCAAGGAGGGGACTGGGAGATAAAATGGGAATCAGAAGAGAAGCAAGAATAAAGCATTCCCAAAGGATGAACCAAAAAATGATCTTTGAAACTAGGCAGAAGAATGAACGAAACAGCTAGATTTTTATCCTCACTGCGAATATCTCCCTCACAACTTATCAGCTCACCCTGTGCAGCAAGAGGTGACATGTGCTGGTGACTCCTCCGGTGGATCTGGTGACGATATGCGTATACTGCCAGAACGAGCACCATGATGCATCCCATTATACCTCCGGCTACAGGACCAACCGGAGCACTTTTTATCATGTTCAAAGTGACCACCTCATCGCCTTAAAAAACCCAAAAACCAGAGCATAAATACCTTGCAAATAAGTTTAAATCAGCATTTCTATAACATTAAAATAAACAAGGCTTCAGCACATGACTTTTATGCACCTACATTGATGGTGTATGCAACAAAATACTGGCAGTTTAACAGTTAAATATATATCCTCATTAAAAGACCAGAATTACCTATCGCACCCATGTCATCCACGTAAGGGCTTTTAGCTCCCACAATGCCACCAAAGCATTCCTTCTGAGGTGCGCAGTAGGATTTATCCAGATGGGTCTTTCCATCGCTGTCCACCATACACCACTCACAGTCCAACACGCCAAAACAATCCCTGGAAGTGAAGAAAAAGACTGGCTTTATCTTAAAGAAAATCATTTTTGGTTGGGTGTATCTCAGTATATTCATAGTCACTAGACAACTTGGAACCAAAATTGTCCATAAAGCCTCACAGCTCTGATGATTGGCTACGGAAGTGTCATAAGGGTTTAAGTTACACAAGGTAAATCATATGGGGAAAGAGCAGCTTTGTCGTAAAGGGCCAGATTCACTGGACTGCTCTCCTCTTTCTGCACCACTTAGGCAATGCTAAGGGAGAGCAGACCGCCCGAAACTCCTTGGCTGGAGACTCTCTCAGCATGAAGGAATCCCTGTCTGGGTCCTGTCTCTCTCTCTTCGAATGCCCCAGTGAAAGGGGTGTTTCGGCTTGGGAGGGGCACTGAGAAGGTGTGGTTGAAGCATGATACACTCTGGGTTTATCCAGCTGATGGACCATTTCTTGGAGACCACAGCCAACCGGCACAAATCAGAGCAGTCCCCAGGCTGTTCTAACCAGTGTCAGGGGCAGAGAATCAGTGAGCTGTAACTGGCTCCCTGCCACTCCACCTGCTCTGCCACACTCCACAAAACTGAGTGCTTCAGAGAATTTGGCCCTGATCTTTGCTAGCCATGACCTGAGCCATGGCTAGCAAGCCTACTACACTCATATCACAGTTTAAGTGACACATAGTTTATTTTTTTCTGACAGAAATCCTTGGTTAAGCAGTGCCTACTCCCAATGTTTCTATGACCACTCTCCTTTTAAGATCTGCTTCTCAAAAAGTGTAGGCAAATATTGTGGCACTTTCCCCTCTAGCTGAAAGGTGGAATTCATTGTCCTTTCTACGGCTCATTTCTCCTCTTACTTACATTGGTGCATTCCATTGACTTCAATGGAAGTCAAGAAAGGGTGTCACTGAGGCTCTCTAATGCATTTAATAGCAGATAGATGATTCAAACAAGTTTACTGCATGGCGGCATCAAGATCATGGCTGCAGTTTTATAGCACTTAATTTATTTAGCGTCAAGGAAGATTTGTCTGTATTAGAATAAATAACAGCGCCTAATAATTTCAAGCCCTGCACGTATTTTCAGAGAGGGAAAACATTGCACTTTACCCACTCTCCAGCCTCTGATTACACCGCGTGTTAATACATTGTGGAAGAGCATCCTGTAGGCTAGGATCAATTGCTGTGAATGTCATCGGTTCCTGGTGGACTTCACAACTAGGATTCCTACAGCGGGGAAAATAATTGAGATCATGTCACAAAAAAGAATTGCAGTAGAGCCAATCAAAAAAATTAAACTTTGCTAAGTATAATCCAACTGTTTAATCACTCTATTCTCCCGGGCACTGCATATATGGTAGCATGAGAAAGGAGTCCATATTCAAGGGTTATAACATTTAATACAACAACGTTACTCGAGTTTTTGAGATACTTGTTCTCACCTGCTTTCTGCATTGGTAAGGTTGCCAGTACATTCATTGACCTCTAGAGGGCATTCACAAGGGCATTCACATTCGTTTTGTTCCATTCTTTAGAAAAAAGAAAAAATGGCCAGTTGCATCAATATAAACTGAAGTCCAAATCCTAATCCCAGCATACAGCCAGTGTTTTACAGACCATGTACTGAAAAGACACCCGATTTGTAAGACTAAACTAGCTATTTATTAAGGGAACTATTTATTTACCAAGACATTGAAACTTCAGCTAACATACTGGCCTCATGTGCACTGGTTGACTTACTAGTGTCTTCTCCACAATCTACCCTCCAGCAACCTGGGCTCTTCCCTCCAAGTTCCATGCAGGTTGCTGCAGCTGAGTCATTAGGAACTCATAGTCAGGCTGAGCATTAGGAACTCAGCTGGGAGAAAGGAACCCTCCCTTCCCCCATGTGGAACAACTCCTCTGCTCCTATTCTGAGTTGCAGAAGAGATGAATATCCCCAATGGACCCATGGAGCTACTAGCCCTCTCCTTGCCACATTTCCCAAGCCCATGAGTGCTAAGCAGCAGAAAAATCTCTTCTTCCTCCCCCACCGCGTAGCTCTCCAGGGTGATCACACACAGAGCTCCTTCCCTCCTGTGCAGCTTTACCACATTGTTTTTATTGTAGTCAAGACCCTTTGCAGGGACAGGGTGTGAAGGCAGTAAGCTTGGCACCTATGTGACAATCCATCATATTCCACACCCAAAGGCAAGTGTTACTAGGCTGTAAAGAAGGTCCTGTTTCTGCAAACACCCCAGACCTGGGAGTGATTTTGCCCCAGATGAGTACTCCCATTCAGTTGAACTATTTTTAAGCAAAGTGATTCACATGCCTGAGCCTGAAACAAAAAGGGAGCACTGGCAAAAGCCAAGGAATGGAGGGGAAAATGGCTTAAACGCCCACAAGGCTTATATGACAATTTTTTTTTAAACTACTGTGCACCTGATAAATCTGCAAACCCTTATAAAAGAGGAGCATAACCCTACTCATTACACATAAAATACATTTTATTTATGCAGGTACAATATATGTTTTGCTCTGACACAGGAGTTGCACCAGATATGTTAGCTTAGCCTACAAAATGACCAGGGCTCTCGGTCTTCATTTGCAATAAAATAAAAACCAATACCTGCACTTGCCAATTCATTTCAAATCACTCTTACCTGTGACAGTTCAGACAGAGCCTGTCTACCATACTGCAGGCACAGAAAGCAAGAGAGTCACAGGTTTCATTGACTATTCCAACAAAGGCATTGGTTCCAGGTATTCTTGTCAGTCTGTATTTAGAACAGTGGCTGCCATGCACTAGGTTTGTCAGATCACCCTAGGGCGAAGCAAGGCATGTCAAAGACGTAGTAGGAAACATACTACCTAGTGAGTTGAAATCTTTCCCCCTCCCCAAGCACATTTATAGAACCATAAACTGAAGCAAAAACTACGAGGGAACATGAACGTAGCATGCCTTTTCTTCAGATAACAGGCATACAAATTAATTCATCAGCCTGCTTGGGAGATGAGCAAAACTGAGCCAGTACTGGATGACAAAGCACTTTCCTAAAGATTAACAACATTTGTTTATCTTATAACATTATGATGTGCCATAATGGGCTCTAGTCTAGTAATCCTGCCTGACAGCGGACAATACTTCATTCAAATAAATCTCTCCTCCCTTCCCTTCCTCATCATACCAATCAAGGATGTGCACAAGTGTATGTGTGGGGGGAAGCAAGGGCACAGCTCTCCTCTCTCCTCCCTCAATAGTGGTGGGGGCACAGAGTCCCTGTGGCCCTGGGGGCCACGGTGGGAACCCGCAGCTCCTCCGGCCACGGGGCTGTAGCGGGAGCCAACAGCTCCTCTGGCCCCCAGGGCCGTGATGGAGGCACAAAATGTGCCCCCCACAAAAGCCGTGAAATTTAAATTCCTGCGCATGCCCCGATGCCAATTACCTGTTACCTTCACACAGAGATTCAGTTCTGGCTGGCAGGCGCCATCACAAGTTTCTGACAACTTGCTGGCACACGTACTATAAAAATATACTTCAGCTGTGAACTATTTGAAAAGCCAAAGCATTCCCGATTCTGACTCACACAATGCAATCTAAATTTGCTTTCTGGCCTCTGCATTTTCTTTTGCAACAAAACTCCTGCCCCCCTCCATCCCCAACCCATTTTGCATTTCAACTGTAGGGAAAATGTTAAAATCTATCCTGTTCTAACACAGATCCATTTAACTTGCCTGAGCTTTCAGAAATTTTCTTGACACTTTTACTAATAACCCTAGAAGTGTGTGTTTAAACAACAGCTTTCTCTCACAGAGCCTAGAGTTTTTGACATTATTCCACAGTGATCTTGTAATGATGGATTTGTGACATAGTAGTCAGTACACTCTGCACAACAACATATGGCTGTCATGAATGTTATATAGACAAGGTGGGAGAGGTAATCTCTTTTATTGGACCAGCTTCTGTGGGTGAAAGAGAGACACTTTCGAGCTCCACAGAGCCCAGAGTGTCTCTTTCACCAAAAGAAGTCTTTACCTGGGATTTTTAGAAGACTTCAATTTGACAAATTATACTAAATGTATGTTGATATGTTTTCTATTTTGTTACTTAATAGCTTCTCTCCAGCTAATAGTGTAAAAGGCTCCAAATGAGAAGGGTAAGAGTAAAGAGGAAGCCCCATCTGTGCACACTAGGATGTGACAACGGAGAGGGTTGGTGACTCGACATAAGGAGCTGGGATCCACTGCAGAAGAATCCAAACCAACATTTAAAAAATACCCTTAATAAAAGATAGGAAAAATAACTTCTCAGCTCTCACTTCTGGGCTAGATTATGTAACCTTTGGCAAATACTCACATTCATAATCCCTGGCACCACTCATGTGAGCAAAGTTTGTACAGTTTAGCCCACTGATTTTATGTTTCTACAGGGCCACCATGTGCTGCCCTTCACAATGAGTTGGTTTTGAGTCTCCGTTTGCTGTTCTTGGTGATCAACATTGACTGATGCAAAGGCCAGTCAAAGTAAATCCAACCCAACCAAAATACATTCAAAAAGTAAAACAAGAAAACAAACAATACGTACCACTAGGCTAGTGTTAAATTTATAAAACCTCTGAACTGTTCTGTCACTGAAACTGTTGCAGAGGTTTTTCTTCACGAAGTTTGGGTGGTTTAGAATGTCATTTGCTACCAAGGGTTCCTGAGAAGGCAACAAGAGAATTTTACTTAAAAAAAGGCATAAAAAGTGACTTCAGTACATTCCGTAATCTTTCAAAAAAGGGAAAAAAAAAAAAAAAAGAAAAAGAAAAAAAAAGACATGATTTAGCCAAACCTTGTGTGTAATATGCTGCTGTTCGACCGGAGCATGACCTTTAGGATCAATGAGAGTTGGGTGTGCCACGAGATACCCTCTATCCTCCATAATAAAGCACCTGTCCAATATAAACAAAATGCATTGTTCATGAGGTTTCTTTATGTTTTAAATAAATGGGTAGGTTAAATATGGTTGTAAAAAGAAGCTTGAACAAAAACTCTGTCCAATACAAAAAACTGTCCGTTAAAAATTCAATGGAAATAGTTTTAAAAAGAACATATCAGTATATCCCTGAAGTTTACGAACCAACCAGTATTGCAGCACTGTACTAATACTTGAGAATTTGAAGATGGAATTGACTGGACACAGAAATGAGACCACTTATTTTATTTCCATTGTCTAATCTGCGAGAAATGCACAAAGTAAACCAATAGCGAAAAACAAGATTTTTAGAAGTTCTAACTGCTTAACCTCAAATGCTAATAGTAACAAATGTAAGGATTCTCCTATAATTTTCCACCAGACATTTTTCTTTTAAAGTAATGTCAAGCTTTTAGTTTAATTTTAATAGGGGGGAAGTCACCTCCACTTAATATTCTTATGAAAATGTGAATCTTCATTAAACTCCTAATTCACACACCATTTCCCTTCTTATTCCCAGCTCTTCCAGAGTGACTTTGGGGAAAGCATGTAATCTGCGCCTTTGCCCCTCCATCTGTAAAGTGAGGTGTTGGGAAGCATCATTCCATAATGTTCATAAAGCGCTTTGAGATCCTCTGATAAAAGGGCTTACAGAAGGGCAAATATCTTATTTTCCTTCTCTCCCATGTTCCTTTCCTGTCACCCTCTTTTCCCCAACCACCAATGTCAACCCTTTTCTCAGGCCTCCTTCTCTTTGCAAGGCCTTTCTCTCACTGGCAGTCCCTCTGCACAGCACGCCTGCCTCCCTCCCTCTTTCTGTTACCATAGACACAGAAAGCAAAGGAGCAGATATCCTAGGGAGAGGGCTTAGTCTGTGCAAAGATCAAGAGAATGTGTGGCCACAGAAAGAAAACTGGAAGAGGTTAATGTAGGCCACTTAATGCTCCTGAAGAACTCAGCAGGGGTGGAGCTAAAGTCCCCCAGCTTAACCATAGCTTTGGCTGGGTCCTGCAGCTGTGCATGCAAACCCCCTGCCTCCGGCCTGGGGCTATGAGAAACTGCAGGAGCGGCTTACAAGTGTACAATTCCCACAACTGCGTGTACAGTGTAAAGTCCTGACTGTATCACCTAAATGTAAAAAAAATCACATACATAATTTTAAAGGTAACCTGCACAAAAAAATAGATAGGGTGTACCCTTTACAATATAAGAAGGAGGCATGAAAAGTTAACAGAATTTTTTTCCTACCAACTTTTGTTTTTGCATTAGAAATGCAGGTCTTGTCTGCTGTTTTTCCTGGAAGATGTCATAGACAACTCGTGAACTAGTAGACTTATGATCACAAATACCATGGGATGAATCCTGATTGACTGGAGATGGGAAATTATTTTTATTCAGACTGTTCAGTCTGACTGTTTTGGTTGGGGTTTTTTGTTTTTGGTCTGGCTTTGAGGACACCAATTTAAAATCAAATCCCTGACAAATACTTGGAAGATATGCTCTGAAAAAAACCAAAACAGATTCAACGTCATAGTGCTTTCCAGGACTGAGAGCACCCAATTCTGTGTCCTATGATGGAGAGTTACAGCAAGTACTTAACCCAAGACTTGATATTCATGATATTGTAAAGTTGAAAAAGGATGCGCCCAGCCCTTTTATTACTATTTGTTTTTGACAAAAACAAAAGTGAAAACAAAACAAAACAAAAAATCCCAAGGCAAAATCCCTGACAGGCCTTTTTTATACACCACAAAAGCATAAAAAAAGGTGTCACATACATTTTTACCTTAATTCAAGATCTCCTTTAAGCATTCCAAAAATACTTTATCAAGCTACTCTATCCATAATATAGAGGATTTTCGCAATGAGAGTCTTCAGTGGAAGGCCAAAGGGAAAATGAAACATTCAGACATGTGTAGGCCACACCAAGTTAAAATAAAAAATGAGCCCAGGCATAGTACACTACATTTGTAGTATAACTTATTTGATGTGACAACTTAAACAAAATAGTGCTGAATATTTATGCTTCAAATCAATTAAGCGGATTGTGTGATTTTCATATGTAAACAAATTTTGTTCTTTCATACTGTCTGTCACCAGTTAAGTATCTAAAAATACTCCAGGATAAGAACAAGTAACGGAATGAATGGAAGCTGCGTTCATCTTATAATGGATTTATGGGCATTTGTATTAAGCCTGAATAATACAAGTAAGAATGAATTATTTCCCCTTTTTATATTTTATTGATTGTTCATATACGTTCAATGTCGGATATCAAGAGTCCACATTGTCCTGATGAGTATAATGACTGCAGATTACAATACGACAGGGTGAGCCAGACCAAGGAACAGAATGTTTGAAGATATACCACATGAAAGGGAAGACTAAGGTTAACTCAGTAACCCAAAGGTGTACCTTATTTTGTTGCCTCCATCTTGGTTGCAAACTGGTAGCAAGTCCATTAGAACCTTATAGAAGTACCGCAGAGTAAAGTCAATGCCCATCACAGCCACAGAATGTCCTGAAGACATCTGTGCACTAAATAGAAAAAGAGAAGCAGATTGAAGGACTATATGAATAAGTGAACATTCAAAATACTTTGCTGAATTTGATATGAAGTAAATAATCTACAGACAGGCATCCAACCCCCCCCGGGCATGTAAATGACACCCACGCAGGCTCAGACCTGCACTCAGTTAAGAAGTGTAGCTCATATCCCTTTCAGGCTTATCTAGCTTAGGATAAAAGGTATTTTATACACACATTTGCTGAAATGTTTTAACTAGCACATTTTGAAACCCACTGTGAACAGGACAGTTGTATTTTAACATGCGATTGCTGGTCGAGGTGAACAAAATGCCCCCACCTAGGTTTTACCTTTACCAGTTGGGTGTTAAACCTGGGGTATATCCCACAATGGAACAGGATCACGGCTGAGTGCTGAAGAAACCCAAAGTTATCTCCCTGCATTTGATCTCATTTATATGCAGCCCACCCAGCATTTGCTTAGTGATTCAGCTTGTATCCCTTGCATAGCAGAAAGCACAGTCAGAATGGGAGTCCTTCTTCCAGATGTTTTGCTTGAGCACATCACTTGCACTCTTTCTATAGCAAGAGTCTGTAGAGAAGAAAGCCTCAGATACCAGACAGACTCATTTTCCACTGCATTCCCTTATGCCATACGATCTGGTCTTCATTATTCCAGAGTGATTTTTTGCTCAAAAACGAGATGAAAGGCTCAAACATGGTGAAGAGATCTAAGCAGGTAATTTAAGGGGCCAACAGATATTCACTTTCATTACACACATAACAATGTAAGTTAGGGTTAAAAATACCCTAAACAAAAAAACAAAATTACCCCTCCGCTCCCCCGGCATCACCACAGTTCACAGCCCCTTAGGCTCAGCACCAATTACAGAGCAATACCTGCTTCCTGGGGGAGGATGCGGCTTAAAGAATCTTCTCAGCTTCTAGGGAATTAAGCGGCCTGCAGACCTTCTGCTTATTACAATTTTTAGGTCTTTTTACTCACCTTCCTACTATGCCAAAGGGAACATGAAGCCCCTCTTCAGATTAAGTGAAACCTCTCGGGGGAGGGGAGGGGTAATTTGTTTTTATTCTTAATCTAAAACTTTGTCTTTACTACTTATATAGTTTAAACTCTTTAAAGTGTAATCTTCTCTAGCATAAAGAGAGGTTGCCCCCTTCTGGTCATAATGTTTATTACTTCAAATTGTTTGGAAGTTACAAAGCAGAAAGCAGAACACAAGACGACACCATCTTCCACGCTTTTTTTTAAAAAAAATTTAAACTGTTTTCTGCAGTTCTTCAAAACCTCCTTTCTGCATAGGACAGTTCACACCTCTGGCTTTTATGCCACTGAGGTGTGTGACTACAAACCTCAAAGTCAGCTGGCAAAAAATGGTTCATGTACAAGCACATTAGGGGCTGAAAATATAGTTAATACTATACTAAACACTCCTTGCAGACAAAGACTGCCATGTTTAACATCCTATCAAGCTCATCACGGTTAACCCTGGGCTGAGTCCTAGCTGACATGATGATAGACACACACTGAGGGCTAAACTGCATTTAAAATCATGTTAGTTAACGTGTTCTGCCACAATGTAATTTTCCAGCATAGAGAAACCACACTTGGACATAGTGATGAAAATTCACATTCAGGAATAAAGCAGGATCTTCAGTTTTTGTGGATGATTGAGAGCAGCAGCAGCAGCTGCTGCGCATTATAGTATCCTGTCCATATGTGGAGGTCTGCTGGTGTCCCCATTTTGCTCAGCAGCTCAAGAATACACATGGTTACCTTAGCAACTGACACATCAAAGACCTACAAAACACAATCTTGGAGCACATATGCCAAAGTATTTTTCACAACAGTGCTGGAAAGCTCTCCTATTCCTCAATCATTTGCCTTTATTTTCCCACCCGTGCTGTTTTCTCCATTAACAGTATAGTACTCCCAAGAGTGCTTGTGGCCAGAGACTGGTGGACGGTTAGAAAGTTCACAACAAAACAATATGCTTTCTTAGCGTTCTGGTTTGTTTAGAGGGTTCTTGTTCCACTAAAAAAGCCCAAACCAGCAAAGTCTCCAGCGACATTCCCTTTTAGCAGGTTAAGAGCCTGTGAACTCCAAATAGGGTGACCAGATAGCAAGTGTGAAAAGCCCCAAATATCGGGACTGTCCCTATAAAATCGGAACATCTGGTCACCCGAACTCCAAAACAAAACAACAAACAGGACATCATATCTTATGACATCACTTGTGTTTCCAAAGCTCCCTGTCCTGGCAAATCCTTCTTCCTTTCTCAGGAGAGTAGCCTAGATGTTCCCTGTAAATGTCCCTGAGCCCAGGCTCTTCTAGATAGGACATCAACTTCTTCTTCCCACCTCCACACTCTTCCAGGATTTAACCCCCAAATCCCCATGCTGCTGTCTGGCTTGGCAGGGCCTCCTCCTAGGAGCACCACGAGAGCGTGTGACAGGAAGAAGGGACCCCCTTCTTTGGGATACTGTATACCAGAGGTTCCCAAACTGTGGGGCATGCCCCCCTATGAGGGATGCGGAGGAATGTTCGGGGGGGGGGGGGCACAGCAGGGCCCGGGCCAGCCCCCATGGGTAGCGGGAAGGGAGCGCCACCCTGCCCTGTTCCACGCTTAACTCTGCTCTAGCCCTGCCCCCAGTCACGGCCCGGGCTCCTGGCCTCGTATCCAGACATGGTGCCACACCCAGCCCTTGCTCTGCTCCTGGCCCTGGCCCCAGATCCGCCCTCGGCCCCAGATCCGCCCTCGGCCTCAGCCCCCTTACCCCTCTCTGCATCTCTCTCTCTTTCCTCCCCCCCCCCACCCGGGAGCGCTTCCAGCCCTGGCTCCCGGACTGGGTGTTAAGGGGGTGTGACCCTGAAAAGTTTGGGGACCACTGCTGTATACCCACTCACCAGAGATTATGTTAATGCCTGTTTCCCTTCTAAGCACCCTATAATGGGAGAATAGACCTATTTAATTTAATACTATTTTGAAAATTTTTTAAAAGAATTTCATCTATGAAGATAGAATCAAAAATGTCAATGCCTAGATACAGCAGCCAATGGAACGGGACAGCTGGCCTCCCGATGCAGCAGGGGCTTCTTTGCTGATATTCCAGATGCTGACCATCTGATGATTTTTCACACAAATGAAGAGCAGATCAATCAGTTCTAGTGGATTAAAGAAACCTGTCTGTGCTATGACTCCACCCATCTAAAAGAAAGCTGGCCTGATGAAGTGATCGTGCTCATGTTGTTCCACAATATATGCACTGAGGTCCATAATTTCAGTCAACCCTAAAACTGTTCCCTGCACAAAACTGAGCCTGCACAAAAATTGTGCCTTTAGTTTTGTGAAGGCAAAAATCCACAGAAACATGAGGTCATATCTATTTGCATGTGCAAGTCAGGTAGACATCACAGAACACAGAGTGTGTAAAGACCAGATTGCAGTCTCAAAAATGTTACTAGTGGCACTTTAGAGGATGGTTTTGCTAACTTAGCTCTTGAAGTTTAATCCTATAAAGGTAAATAATAATGAAATATCTTCCCAGCGACAGCACTAATTAAGACTTTTTGTCCGTAGCTATATTTTACCTAAAAATCCCTTTGGCCATATCAAGCATATAGTCTTTTAATAGATACATTAAATTAAATCTGTTCTTATCTTAAACAATTTCAGGGAGACAGGATTCCAGTGTAATACAATCATATTTGGTTCTATATAACAAGAAGGAGAACTATAATGTCCTGAAGATGTCTTCTCTCTCTCTCTCTCTCTCTCTCTCTCTGTAAAAGCCATACAAAAGGCTTCTAAAAGTATTATTTTAACTTCACTTTTGGGCACTAATCCCTTCCAATTATCTGATATATTCTGTAGTAGAAAAAACATTATTTTGTGCATGGATTGTCTTTTTCCCAACCTTTGGAAGCAAATACTATGCCGTATATAATAGGAACAAAAGAGAAGCAGTCATTTCATTGATGTATTCTGATTACATCAAACATCAACAGAAGAAGTTCAAGTATTGTGCACTGGCAAGGTATGAACAAGATGATCACACTGGCTGAGAGCATGGAAGAAGTTAACAGGCACAATCAAGTGAAAAATTATATATGAACGAGGAAATTAACTTCGGTTATTAATTATAATTTAGATTGTTACAATGAAAACATCTTACTTCTCGCTGCTGCTGCTTATTTTCTTGGGATATTTCATTCAGCTTGGACAATGAAAATTTATTGATCAGTTTCACTTTTGTTTATAGGTCTCTTTGCAATTTCACTTCCTGGTAACATAATGCTGTAATATTAGGTCCTAAACAGCAGCAGGAACTGTTTGAATCTGAATAGCTGTTTCTAATGAAAACATTAGGCCTTTGGAATGTTTTTTTAAACACAAAACCTAATTTGGGGACTTACCCCATGGGACAATATCCTTTTGATCCTAGCAATACTTGGAGCCTCAACGACAACTATACAAGTCTCCTTGAAATGATCTGAACTGTCTCTTATTAAACAAAACAGAATAAAAAATAAAAAATTGATATATCACCACGAAGAGCTAGTACATTTTTGTCCTCAAAGAAGCAGCTCTTATTCTCTTAAATGATTCCCTATGTGAACAGCTCCACATAGTTACGTAGCCCTGACTGATGCTCCTGCCAAGGAAGATGGACAGATGTTTTGCTGTGGGAAAGATCAAACAAAGTCTACATATTTCCGTAGAAAAACTAAAAGCAGCCCTCAATATTTTAGTGTTTAGAAACAGCACTGCCACTAATGTCCCCAACTCAGAGCTGGCCAAGTGAACTATTTAGCAGAGCAATGCTAGAAACCAAGTTCTTCCTGCTGGGATGTTAGTTGGAGTGTGTATAGCAGATGGCTCACCAATGAAAACGCTGGAACTCATACAAACCAAGCTGAGTGGCTAATATTTATCTCTGAAGTATTACAGTGTCGCTAGCAGGAATATTAAGAAAGTGCTCGATATGAAGTATGCTATAGAAGTGAAAACTGAACTCTAAAGATTGTATACCCTAATCTGATGGAATCTCATCATTTGGTTGGATGTCTGGCCTGAAGACAAATTATTTTAAACTGTCTGATCTCTGAATCACAAAGGATCACATCAATATGTGAAAGGGTTTTATATATAAAACCTCACCCCTCTCCTCAGAGTCTCTTGACAGTAATGACAGAAGACATGCAGCAATGAATGTCAACTCAGAAACGAAGTGAAACATACTGAACGTTTTCTTAAAATGGGAGGCCCTACATTAATTTTTTTTTTTTTTAGTCATAGAAGAATCAGCAATACACAAAATGTATTTTCCTACATCAGGATGGTGTTTATAGCTATGGTGATGTGTTGTTCCAGAAGTGGGGATGGCTCTTTTGTTTTGCAGAAGTGGGCTGTAGTCCACGAAAGCTTATGCTCTAATAAATTTGTTAGTCTCTAAGGTGTCACAAGTACTCCTGTTCTTCTTTTTGCGGATACAGACTAACACGGCTGTTACTCTGAAACCTGTCTTTTGTTTTGATTTGTTTCCTGTCTGTGCATAAAGAGGCTGGGATGTACAGTTTCTTCCCACATAAACAAGTACATTTTTGGACATTCTAGCACAAAATGGCTAAGCTCTGAGTTTTGAATGGCACAGGCCAGGGGCTCTCCAATTTCATATAGAGAATTTCAGGGTATGTCTACATTGCAACGTAAGCTCAGATTTAGTAGAGCTTGAGTTAGCAGACCCTGGTTTTATTAACCTAGGGCTTGAGCGTCTACACTCATTTGAAACCCCAGGTTAGGAATTGCTGAACCTGGGGTCCCAACCTAGGGCTCCAGCATCCACACTGAATGATGTGGGCCGGAGTCTGGCCACTCATATCCCACCCATATACCCTCCCAAAATGTGGCCGCTCTAGCCCTTTGTGGTGCAGTGTAGGAAAACGTGACTGTCTAGAGGACAAAGAAAGTCAGCCTGTGGGTACTTTTGGCAGACTCCCAGAGCATGAGTCAAGTGGGGCTGAGTCTGTACTGCAAAGCAACAGGGTTTGAATGCTGAGTCCCGGCTTGACTCCGACCTTCCATCCCCATGGGGTCCTGGGTCAGCACAATTTGTGTGTAGATGGAAGGGGCATTAGGTGTTAGCCTGAAGGGGGGTTATTCTGAGTTTGATATACCCTCAAAGTGTCTTATGGCCCTACCTTCCCCATTTGCAAGTGTGCAAATTACCTCCCGTCCCAATTACGACCATGTAACATCACTATGGCAAATACAGCAATTACTTACATGGAACAGTAATTTCAGGAAACTAAGGAAAAAGTTGATCAGTCTATCTGGCTCTCTCATCTTCCTCTCCGATCTGTTCTGTTCTGTCGCCATCTCCCCCCTGTTCTGCTGCTTCCTGCTGCCCTTCTCTTCTCCCATTGCACAGGCTTTCCTGCTCCTCCTCCAGACCCCCCGTAACTGCTTCACAGACCAAAGTTTGGGTACGGCTAGCACAGACATAGCATTGCTCACATTGGTACCCATAAGACAGACCTGACTAAGGCAATATTGTAAGTAAAATAACTCAAGCTACGAGGATCTGAAAATATACTGGAATTGAAGCAATGAGGGAAGAGGAGAATGTTCTCGTTTAGCCATGTTAGATGAAAAGCTAATTAGAAGAGCAGAGGCTTTCAAAGGAGCTACACAAATTATGCTCCCAGATAGTGTATATGAAGGGGCCGAAAACTGACAGTGCAACATGCTAAAAAGTTCAGGGGGACACAGATATAATCTCCCAACATGCAAATTGCAGTTTAAAATTTGTGTGAAATCTGGCTGCTCTATTTCCTTTGACCCACACTATAGTCCATGACCTATATGCCATGACATTCACTACGAAAACTAACAACACTGCTCTCATGCATAGGTACACAGGCAGCCGAGGAGGTTAGTGGAAACTACCTTCCCTTAACTTCCCTGCTCTCCTGATTAGGGGTGGAAAACTGCACACAGCCCAGTGAGTGCAAGGGTTGTACAGGTCTCTCACCACCAGTGCCACTAGACTCCCCAAAATGGGAACAATGGTGTAGGGAACAGGCTGTGTGCAGAGAGGAGTGTATATTGCACCATTTTCTAAGGGCATTGCATGCTTCCCCTGTGTTCCAGGAGGCGTTGTGCCAGTGCTGCTCCATGGAACCGCTGGCTAATAACCACAGTCTGGCTCACCATTAATTTTTCTTCATTAGACCGTATTAAAAGAACAATGTTGTCTCAAGGAAATTAAACATTTTATGCTGGGACGTACATGGCATATACTTGGTTGTCTTGTGCAGAGGAGGGGATGGGAAAAGAAGAGGGCACTAAGGGGAGGTTATTAAGAGAGAGAGAGAGAGAGAGAGAGAGAGAGAGTGTGTGTGTGTGTGTGTGTGTGTGAGACCAACTGAGAAAGTGTGTATTTCTTAAGACTACACTGGAAAAAAGAGATCTAACGTGAGTACCACTCGGAGCAGGGGTCGGCAACCTTTGGCACATGGCTCATCAGGGTCATCCGCTGGCGGGCGGCGACACATTTTGTTTATGTTGATCATCCGCAGGCACGGCCCCCTGCAGCTCCCATTGGCTGTGATTCATCGTGCCACAGGGAGACGCGCCGCTTCCCACAGCTCCCATTGGCCAGGAACAGCAAACCGCGGCCACTGGGAGCTGCGGGGGGCCGTGCCTGCGGACGGTCAACATAAACAAAATGTCTCGTGGCCCGCCAGTGAATTACCCCGATGGGCCATGTGCTGAAGGTTGCCGACCCCTGATATAGAGAAAGAACACACATGAAACAAGATAAAGTTTCTCCTTCAAGTAGAGGGGGAAGGATGTAGTCAAACATACACAGAAGAAGTTTAACTAGAAGATGGGCTTATTTTCTACAAATCCTCATCAAAAAGCTAGTGGCATAACACAAAGCTAGCAACTGCAAGGGTGGGGGGGTATACACCAAAATTCTTGATTCAAGGGGCATTTTTTTCATGTCTACATTTTATGTATATCAAAACTCTACTCCCATTCACCCATAATCACATTCAGGCACAACACACCTTTCAGGAAATTGGTCTTATAACTCAAGTTTTGATAAACCTCCAAAAGACCAATCTGTGCAACTCTCCCCCAGAACGGATTTTTCCAGAAACAGAGCTTCAGTGGGATGTTTCCCCTGCATCTGTGTACATTCTTTCCATTTTACTAAAGGCTCTTTTAGGACAAGCATCGTGCCTGCTCCCATTGGGAAGCACCTGGCCTATTGGGGCTCTAGCAAAAATAAATTGATCACAGATAACGTCTTTACAAGTCAATTCACAGATTTTTGGATTGATCAAATATTCAAAATGAAATTTTACCTTGAAGAATGAACAGTGTGGCTGATCGTAACAACATAGCCAGCTCCTCCAACATCTAAATAGGGACCAGTGAAAGTTATTAGCCCCGGATTAGCCACTGCATGCAAGTACCTAGTAAAGACCAAAACAAGCATTATTTATGAATGAAAACCAGTCATTTTAAATGTAAAAAATGAGGCTTACACAAGTATTTAACTGAATGCCCTGTAAACAGCACTACTGAAGTCAAAGCTCACTGTATTGGAAGTTGAGTAGGAGTTTTTATGTAAGCAGGATCAGGGCCCAAAACAGGCTAACTCAGTAGGATAATGTTACTCCACATGAAAAATCATATTCCATTATTCTGCACAAACACATTTCACTGTATCACATTAAAGTAAAGTAAAATATTAAGGTTATTTAAATGGAATCTAATTCTGAGTAATGTTGGATTTAAAAACCAACTGGGGCATACATCCTTGAACAAAGTGTGGTTAAATTCATGTGTAGAAAATATAGGAGGAAAGGCGAAAGCATTCTTTTATACAAACAAAACTCACATGTGCAAACTTAAAAAGCAAAATGAATATTACAGATTATTAATTTGAAGGGTTACTGCCACCTAAAATAACTCACACTTACATCAGAATTTTTTAACATCATTGTGACAAGTAACACCTCCAGGTTCTCCAACTGTAAGAGGTGAAAGTAAAACGGTCTCTCTCTTTTTCCAATTTGTTTACTTTGCACATTTGACATCACTTTGAGCAGAGACAATTTCACTGTTATCTGCTTTATAGCCAAACAGTTTCCCTTGTTGTTTGTGTGGGTTTTTTACCCAGGAACCAGGAAAAGAAAAATGTGAATGTAAAAATCACAAAAGCTGGTAGACAGTGTCAGGGACAATACCTGAAATGACTCCTCATTTTTTAAAAGAATGTATTAGCTTTCAAGTTGATAGAATCCCTTTACTCAGGGGTGGGAGGGGAGTGAGGAGGGGGGAAAGGAATCTATATACACACACAAACATTTATTTTCTAAATAAAGGGAAAAAGGTGTTTGTAAATGTTGTATATCCATGGTGGGCAACCTGCGGCCCATCAGGGTAATCTGATTGTGGGCTGTGAGACATTTTGCTGATGTTGACCGTCTGCAGGCACGGTCCCCTGCAGCTCCCAGTGTCCACAGTTCGCTATTCCCAGCCAATGGGAGCTGCGGGAAGTGGCGGCCAGCATGTTCCTGCGGCCCACTGCTTCCCACAACTTCCATTGGCTGGGAATGGCAAACCGCGGCCACTGGGAGCTGCAGGGGGCCGTGCCTGTGGACGGTCAACGTCAGCAAAATGTCTTGCGGTTCACAATCACGTTACCCTGATGGGCCATAGGTTTCCCACCACTGCTGAATACAGTTCATTTATAGTATGAGCTCCACAAAGCCAGCTAATTGTGTGAAGAGAGAAAAATTACACAACTGTAAATGTTTGAACTTTGGAGAGGAAAAAGACCCAAAGAAAGGCGAGTACTGCCAGTCCAGAACTATGGTAATTATTTTTCAGGGGAGATGTGGGGTAGTGGAGCTGTGGAACAAGCAATGCCACCAGTGATTTAGAGCCGTGCTAATAAAGCCACAGGGTAGGAATCCTAAGTTTACTTATGTATCCCAGTCTCTAACTTGATTGTTTTGAGCCATACTGCAGCACCACCTGGTTGACTTCTTTTAACAAAGCATACGTTAAAACACACTCAAGAGATTTCTCTCGTGTCAAATCTCATTTGTTTTATATATATAATTTTCCCAAATCATATGTTAACTACAGCTATTAATTATGCATTTAGCCAGAAAATTCCTATTTGGAAATACACCTCTACCTCGATATAACGCTACCCGATACAACACGAATTCAGATATAATGCGGTAAAGCAATGTGCGGGGGGGTGGGGGGGGGGGGCGGCTGTGCACTCCGGCGGATCAGAGCAAGTTCGATATAACGCGGTTTCACCTATAACGCGGTAAAATTTTTTGGCTCCCGAGGACAGCGTTATATCGGGGTAGAGTTGTACAGTAAGAAAATCCATTGTAAACAAAAACTGCTGCATAAAGTATCAATAACCAAAATTGCCACAAGGAGCTGAAATTAATGCTGATAGATCCTAAAGAATGAATAAAGTAACAGCATGGTCCCTAGTTTCATGTGTAAATATTTTTATTCTTATGCTGTATAAAGGGATAAGAAATAGAAACTATCACAATAAAGAATTATGACTTACAGCAAATAAAGATTCTAGTAAAATTACTATTAAACACAATATATTTTACCGAGCATATAAATTATTTAATTAGAAATGTATTTAAATATCCTTTACAAACATGGCCTTTCTATTAATCCTACATGAAATATTTTCCCCAGTGCAATATTATTACCCTCTAAGATTTTTGAAACCTTTGATAACGGGACCCTAAAACTCACCATTGTCTCCTAGTGGGATCAAATGCTTTGTCCATGAGAGAACCAGGATAAATTCTGAGCACCCCATTGGGCGTTGCTATGTAACGGCGGACAATGTAACTGTTCAAGCTACTCATTTCCATTTGTGTCATCCATTCATCTGTGACGTGACTGGTAGCCATTACTTCATTTCTGACAGAGAACTGCAAAACAAAGACAGACCTAGCAGGGTTCCTTTAAGACTTGCATGAAAAGATAATAAGCTGCTTGCAGGGTTTCCTAAAGACCTATCAGAGATAATCTAAACCCAATTACTTCTTTAAAATCTTCTCACACCCGATGGATCTAGCAAATTCCAAGTAAAGAAAAAAGCTTGTTATAATGAAATATTGTTATTATCTGCACAGCTTTTAACATTTGCTTTTCACTTCAGGTAAATATAAATACTGCCCCATTTGTACATAAAACAAAGTTTTCTCATATAAATGCATAAACACACAAAGGTATCTTCTGACCCAATGTTTATTACAGCACCGTTCTGCATATTGTTAATTCTAATTGCAGCTTGTAAACTTTCTTCCTGTGGAAAAGGGCCCCTCCTCCCACCCCTGTGGTCTCTGAGCCCCTTCCTCCCTCCAATTTCTCATGAAGCCCTCATGTCAGAGCCCCCATCCACCCAGCTGAGGAGTGTACAGGATTCCTTTCAACCTAGTTCACACTGCTTCTCCAAGCACTAGTTCACACTGCTTCTCCAAGCACTAGTTCACACTGCTTCTCCAAGCCAGAAGGGCTGAGCACAGTGTCTCTGCACCAAGAGACAAAAATCCTAGTATCCTACATGCCCAACACTCCCATAGGCCAAGAGCCAACCCAAAGGACACATGTGAAATGGGGACCAGCATGCTCACCAATAAGGGCAGGATGGGGGAAGGGAGGGAGAAGATGGATTTAAATAACATACTTTAAGCCCAGGGTTAGCAATAAGACGGGTGTTGTCACTGAGGTATGCCGTGTAGTGTTCCACCATCCGTTTGGTCTCAGGTTGACTCAGATGTTCATACGGAGAAGAAAAACTACCTGCAGACAGCATTACGGTGGGACTTTCTGAAATAACAAAGTATTAGAGGATTAAAAACAAAGCACTATGTTTGGTATATAATACATGCCATCCCATCACAGAACACCATCTGATGTCGTATCCTGTTTGAGACTATAGCTCGTATAATGAAGGTACAGTACTATAGTATGGAGGGTAGGGAATCTCTTCCTGACACAAGCTGATCACCAGTTTTAGTAAGACTTATAAGCACAGATCATGTCCTCTTTTGTTTTGAAACCTACTTTTCATTTCAAACTTTGGAATGTTATAATGCAAGATACATGGGTTACAATAAAATGTCTATTTCACAGTCATATGAACATGGCTTTGAACAGGCTGGTTATGTGCACCTTTTTGTAAGGTAAAGAGGGTTTGAGTGTCTTGCTGTAGATGGTGGTGGTTTCAGTGTGTTAAGGGAAACAAGCAGATCAGTAACAGCAGCCTCACTTCACTGCCTGTCTAGCCATTATCAGCTGACAGCGTTCTGCAGCATTGCAGAAGCAGCAACTCATAAGGTGGGCTGTTGAAGAAGACAGGGAAGTGGCTTAATGGGGATCTTAGCCTTGGGACAAAAAGTGCAAAGGTGCTGGCAAGAGAAGCTGATGAAGGCTGACATTGGTAGAGTGAAGGAATGGCTAAAATGACATGATAAAATAATACAAAAAAGTTGTGAAGGTTAGCACAATACATGGAGAATGGGGAAGCCAATGATGAGACTCAAAGAACTTTGTGAGAGAAAACGGGGTTTAGGTGGGACTCTGCAGGGGCCACCTTGAAGAACAGCTGTGACTTTCAGGTCATTAACACAGGGAGAGGCACAAAAAACACAAGTCTGACAAAACTGGTGGAGCGAGTTTGCTAACATGAACAAGGGGGCAAAAAGAGTGACTACAAGAGATGTTGAGAATAGTCTGGGTGTATGCTTTCATTGAGCAAGAAATGTGATATTTAAAAGGCAAAGCCAAAACAGAACATGAACAAACAAAAATCACACAATGATAATGCAGGGGCTGGGATGCTGAGAAATTGGGTTTTTTCCCTTGAATATTTGATAAAGGGGAACCACATAATGTTCATCTTATTGTTTTTCTCAGTGTGCAACTGTCTCCAGGGGAAGGCATTCCCAGCACCTTAGGCCTGGTCTACACTAGGCGTTTATGTCGAAGTTAGCGCCGTTACATCGAATTAACCCTGCACCCGTCCACACCGCGAAGGTATTTAGTTCGACATAGAGGTCTCTTTAATTCGACTTCTGTACTCCTCCCCGACGAGGGGAGTAGCGCTAAATTCGACATGGCCATGTCGAATTAGGCTAGGTGTGGATGGAAATCGACGCTAATAGCTCCAGGAGCTATCCCACAGTGCACCACTCTGTTGACGCTCTGGACAGCAGTAAGAGCTCGGATGTTCTGAACTGCCACACAGGAAAAGCCCCGGGAAAATTTGAATTTGAATTCCTTTTCCTGTCTGGCCAGTTTGAATCTCATTTCCTGTCTGGACATCGTGGCGAGCTCAGCAGCACTGGCAACGATGCAGAGCTCTCCAGCACTGATGGCAGTGCAATCTCAGAATAGAAAGAGGGCCCCAGCATGGACTGATCGGGAAGTCTTGGATCTCATCGCTGTGTGGGGCGATGAGTCCGTGCTTTCCGAGCTGCGATCCAAAAGACGGAATGCAAAGATCTATGAGAAGATCTCTAAAGACATGGCAGAGAGAGGATACAGCCGGGATGTAACGCAGTGCCGCGTGAAAATCAAGGAGCTGAGGCAAGGCTACCAGAAGACCAAAGAGGCAAACGGACGCTCCGGATCCCATCCCCAGACATCCCGTTTCTACGAGGCACTGCATTCCATCCTCGGTGCGGCCGCCACCACTACCCCACCACTGACTGTGGACTCTGAGGATGGGATAGTGTCCACGGCCGGATCCTCGCACATGTTAGCGGACGGGGAAGATGAGGAAGGAGATGAGGAGGACGAGGCAGTCGACAGCGCTCACAACGCTGATTTCCCCGACAGCCAGGATCTCTTCATCACCCTTACAGAGATCCCCTACCAACCCTCCCCAGCCGTTACCCCAGACACAGAATCTGGTGAAGGATCATCCAGTAAGTGTTGTAAACATCTAAACATTTATTTGTAACAGAACATGATTATTAACAATTTAAAAAATGGGTTTCTCATGATTAGTTTGATTAACTTAACGGTTCAGTCATGGGCAGTGCAACAATTTGAAAAAAATCTAGCAATGTCCGGTTTTGCATGATTGTCCTGCCCAAGCCGCTCTACTGTTTAGTCCCTGCTACTGCAGCTACAGTAAGATGCGGTCTATATGTCCGGGGATGGAGCAGAAATCCTCCTGGGACATCTCAAGGAAGCTCTCCTGCAGGTAATTTGAAATCCGCTGCATTAGGTTCTTGGGGAGAGCGGCCTTATTGGGTCCTCCGTAGTAGGACACGTTGCCGCGCCACGAGACTAGCAAGTACTCTGGAATCATTGCTTGGCACAGCATGGCGGCATACGGCCCTGGTCTTTGAAGGCTTTCCCGGAGCATTCTCTGTCTGTCGCTCTCAGAGATCCTCATGAGGGTGATGTCGCTCATGATGACCTGCTTTGAATGAGGTAGGGGAATGTTAGTGTTGGGACTGCTTTACCGTTCCTTTACAGAACTGTAACCGCTGGTTTGCAGCCACGCGGTGGAGGCGGGAGAGGGTCAGCCGAAAGGGATCGTTCCCGGGGACAGCCGCGAGGGTGTGGGACAGGAGCAGACTTCCTGCTTGCCGGATTGCTGGCAGCAGGGACCGACATTGATTTCAATGTGAAATGAGGCCATTGCTAATATTAAAGTTTTAAGCTGCCACGAATCTACGGCTTACCATGTCTGCGTGCAAGAGCAATTCCGTTGTCCTGACAGGGTTCTCAAAAGTGCTCTGCAAAACCCCAGACACTGAATGCGAAGGCCGAGAATTCGACCTTGTGCTGAGTGCGCATGTGATAGGTGCTGTGCATGGTCCTGTTCACAGAGAAAGACTATGTTCTTTGTTCACAACTACATTTATCTTTCTGAGGAATTCACTCCCTTTTTCCCATTCCCACAGCCCCATCTGCGACTGTCTCACAACCTAGCCTGTCATCACACTCCCAGAGGCTAGGGAGGATTAGGCATAAGAAGAAGAGGACACGGGAGGACATGTTCTCAGAGCTTATAGCCTGCTCCCGAGCCCAGGCAGCACAGCAGACCCAGTGGCGGGAGAACTTGTCCCAAATGCACCAAGCCAACATGGATCGGGAGGAGAGGTGGCGTCAGGAAGACCAGCAGGCGACTCAAACCCTGCTTGGACTACTGAGGGAGCAAACGGACACGCTCCGGCGCCTTGTGGATGTTCTGCAGGAACGGAGGCAGGAGGACAGAGCCCCGCTGCAGTCCATCTCTAACCGCCCTCCCCCGCCACCAAGTCCCATACTCCCCTCACCCAAAGTGCACAGAAGGAGAGGCGGCAGAGTCCCTGCTAACTCTCACTCCACCCCTGCAGAGAGCTCGAGCAGCAGAAGGCTCTCATTCCCCAAAGTTTGACAAGTTCTTTCCTTCCCGCCTGACACAAGCCCCCGTCCAAGTTTCACTTCCCAGTCCCATGTGTAGTTGATAATAAAAAATATGTTTCTGTTAACTACTGTTTCCATCATGTTCTTTTGGAGGAGGGGGGGGAAAGGGGGTTGGTAATTGGACAGGACAGTCACCTTTGGCAGGGTACATAGTAGGGGGCAGGCACAGCAGCAGGGCACATACATAGTGCAGTGATGCAGTGACTACTTACCCTGGTTAGTCTGGGAGGTTCTTTTCATGTTATGTGGTGGGGGGTGGGTTGCTCTGTGACTTTGTGTCAGGGGAGGGCAGTTAGAGATCTTAAGCGGCGGTCCTTAGGCAGGATCACAGAGCCACACAGCAGGGGATCTGTAACCGTCCCACCCCTGCCACAAACTCACATAGACCCCCCATACACACAGTCCGTATCAGGAGGGGTGACAGGCTCCGTTGAAAGAACCATCCCACCGCAGCGGAGCCTGTCAGTCCTTGAGTTTAGAAGCTGCATTCGCGCGACTACACTACACCCGCTCCGCACCACAGTCTGCGTCCCAGTTTTAAAAAATTCCCGCGAAAACAGTATTAAAGAAAACGGTGTGCTTTAACAAAGTAGAACTATTTTTATTTTGAAACGTGTGTTGGAAGTGGGGTGAAGGCTTCTCTGTACACAAAATTAGAAAGTCACAGGTTACCCTGCTCACTCAGGAACTTTGCTTTCAAAGCCTCCCGGATGCACAGCGCTTCCCGCTGGTCTCTTCTAATCGCCCGGCTGTCTGGCTGTGAGTAATCAGCAGCCAGGCTAATTTCCTCAACCTCCCACCCCGCCATAAAGGTCTCCCCCTTGCTCTCACAGAGATTGTGGAGCACACAGCAAGCTGCTATAACAATGGGGATATTGGTTTCGCTGAGATCACAGCGAGTCAGCAAGCTTCTCCATCTCCCCTTGAGACGTCCAAAAGCACACTCCACCACCATTCTGCACTTGCTCAGCCGGTAGTTGAAGAGTTCTTTTTCAGTGTCCAGGGCACCTGTATAGGGCTTCATGAGCCAGGGCATTAGCGGGTAGGCTGGGTCCCCGAGGATGACTATAGGCATCTCCACATCCCCAACAGTTATTTTGTGGTCCGGGAAGTAAATACCTTGCTGCAGCCGTCTAAACAGACCAGAGTTCCTGAAAACACGAGCGTCATGAACCTTGCCCGGCCATCCGACATTGATGTTGGTAAAACGTCCCCTGTGGTCCACCAGTGCTTGCAGCACCATGGAAAAGTAGCCCTTTCTGTTAATGTACTGGCTGGCCTGGTGGTCCGGTGCCAGGATAGGGATGTGAGTTCCATCTATGGCCCCACCGCAGTTTGGGAATCCCATCGCTGCGAAGCCATCTATGATCGCCTCCAAGTTTCCCAGGGTCACTACCTTTGGCAGCAGTACATCAACGATTGCCTTGGCTACTTGCATCACAACAACCCCCACGGTAGATTTGCCCACCCCAAACTGGCTCGCGACTGACCGGTAGCTGTCAGGCGTTGCAAGCTTCCAGAGGGCTATGGCCACTCGCTTCTGGACAGTCAGGGCTGGTCGCATCCGGGTGTCATTGCGCTTCAGGGCAGGGGACAGCAACTCACAAAGTTCAAGGAAAGTTCCCTTCCGCATGCGGAAGTTTCGCAGCCACTGTGATTCATCCCAGACCTGCAGCACTATGCGGTCCCACCACTCAGTGCTTGTTTCCCGGGCCCAGAATCGCCGTTTCACAGCATCAACATGACCCATTGCCACCGTGATGTCCTCGGCGCTGGGTCCCCTGCTTTCTGAGAGGTCTGTGCTACTCTCAGACTTCAGGTCATCACCGCGTTGACGTAGCCTCCTCGCCTGACTTTTCTGCATCTGCCTCAGGGCAACCTGTATGATAAGCTGCGAGGCGTTGAGAGCGGCCACAACTGCAGCGATGGTTGCAGTGGGCTCCATGCTCACAGTGCTGTGGCGTCCGCGCTGTCAATGACTTGAAAAGTGCGCGAAATGATTTCCCGCCGGCGCTTTCAGGGAGGGAGGGAGGGCGGGAGTGATGGACGGATGACGACAGTTACCCAAAAGCACCCTGGCCCCTTTTTTTTTTACCCAGAAGGCATTTGCGGCTCCACCCAGAATTCCAATGGGCGGCGGGGACTCCGGGAACTGTGGGATAGCTGCCCTCAGTGCACCGCTTCCAATGTCGACGTTTCCCCGTTAGTGTGGACTCACAAAGTCGAATTACTGTCCTTAGTGTGGACACACGTTCGACTTTGCAATATCGATTCCAAATATTCGATTTAAGTAAAATCGAACTACTCTCGTAGTGTAGACAAGGCCTTAGAGAGACAATACTTACACAGTGGGAAGGTTCTCCATTTTTCCACACCACTCCCAAAGCATGCCACTGCACATATAGCAGCCTTATCTACCCCAGTCATCACTTAATAAACTTCTATTGTATTTCCTCATCAGCTTTCCAGCCTAAACTGTCTGAATCAATTATATTTTTTCTCATACTGAGTCTCTCAACATTATTGGCGCGCGTCCCTGGACTTTTTCCATTAATGTCAAATCTTTTCTAAGGTGAGACCATTATGGGTGAGACCATTATGCGGTTCCCTTTTATCAAAACTGGGCATTATATTCAAGACAAGAACATAGTGTTTTATATAATGACACAATAGTTTCCATATCATCATCTAGTTCCTCTGTAATACAGCCCAACATCTTATTAGTTGTTTGGAGCACCACCATACAATGAGCAAATGTCATTGCTGAGTTGTCGAACAATGATGCCTATATCCTTTTTCATGATTACTCTGTTTATGAGTAATTTAGTTTAAACTCCAGGGAGAAATCAGAATGTTAATCTTCAAACTTGTAAGATTGCAAACCTTTCAAACTTGTATACAACCTCTAGATTCATCTTTCTTAAAAGGATTATAAAAAGTTCTCTCCTTTCTAGATATTAAAACTTGTATTATCATATAATTCTGAGGCCATATCCCTCTGTCCATGACATCAATGCAAATACTGAAATGAATGGAGTTGATTACAAAGTTTGATACATAGAAAGACAAAATATCCTTTTTTGAAAGATGTATTATTGAACTTGAAATTTTTATGTAGGTTTCAGAGGTCTGGAAAATCTCACATTAAAAGATTTCAAAGAACATTAAAATCCTGACTTCCTCATGAGCTATATCTTCTGATTTCTTCACACAGATGGATGATATTAAATATTTATGTCTGTGAAAAATTTGCATAAATCCAAAGTCAACAGCCCCTATATACCCTATTTTCTAAGAATTAGACTGTGCAAGTCTCATTTATTTTAGTAAGCACTTACTCATCTGAGCAGTCCATGAATTGCAGTAGGAATACTCAGGTGACTAAGTGCCATGAATGTAAGGGTTGCACAGTTTAGCTATAATCAGAAAAAGTGAAGCAATGAAAAAAGTGAAGCAGGATAGAAAACTTCCCTTGAAAGGTTTTTAAAAAATATTTTTTTTAAAAGAAGAAATATTTTCACAAGGATTGGAATTAAAGATGTTTTCTATTTTCCAATCGGCTCTACAAAAATGTGCATGAGATAAAGATGAGGTGAGGGACTGTTGTACCTAAGGTCGCCAGCTGCTTGAAGTGCAGACAGGCATTGGGCTGGCCCAATAGATCCAGTCGATGATACAGTAGCTTGCTGCTAGGGATGGTGTTCAGATTCTTGAGCTGTTTAACAGGTATTTCTGGCTGTATTACCACAACACAAAGAATGAAGGATGTGTCTTGGGCCTGAAAAACAAGGACTAACAATTAGACTGAAAAAAAGTTGGAGGTTTTATCTAATTGATTTTCAATTTCCTTCCCCCTATCCCCCGCCCACCACCGCTTTTTTAATTCCTGAGTTTCTTGTACACTGGAAGGTGTCATCACCTTTACCCATACGCCAAAGCAGCATATTCCCTTCTCTCTCTGTGAAATTCATCACCTCTAGAAATTGCTGAATTTCCCCATATTCCAGGAGTAAGGCCCTGATTCTGCAGAGAGAACTTTGTGGGGAGATGCTGCATGGGTGCCAGGTCATGCCCAAACCGTTCTAAATGCAGGATTGAGGCCTTAGACTTTAAGGTTTCCAATGGCAGCAGTACAGTCCACATAACTAAGGTATGTGCTTTGATCAATTATCCCAAGTGTATTAAAGCCATTGAGTTATACTAAAAAAAAAAAAAAAAAAAGACTTCTTCAAAGTTGATGCTTAGCACACACATTTTTGTTTTCACTTTTTTTTTTTTAAACATAATATGTAAACTCTGATGCTTTTGTGTGGATACTTCATGAAACTTCATTACGGGCAAGAGAACTGCAGTTCACAAATGGAAACAGAATACAATGTACCTCTTTGTAGCCTGTTTCCCATTTTGAAAAATGCAAATGAACAATAAGACAAGGACATCATCATTATTCCTCCAATCCAGTGTTGGATGGATTGCTTGCTTTGCTGGTTTGAACACTTAAGTGCCTCAGGTTAGAAAAACTTGGCAGCAGAATGACCAGACTGTAAGGCTGTCTGATATTTAATGCAGCCTTTCAACAGGGCAACACTAGCTCCAGGAACACACCTACATGAACTTCTGGTACATGATGCCGCTCAGCATAATCTCTTAGATTATATTCAAATGAATGTAGGGAAAAGATCCACCAGTACCGGCTAGGTTTGTTGACACAAAGCAATTAGCCAATTATTCTTGGTATTAGCAAAATTTGCCTGCATTATATCTAGTTGTAGATTTCATTTTATTCCCTTGGTCAAGATAAGTACCCAGATTTGTTCACAAAATAAACTGAAAAGTGAATGGGCTGCTAGAATCTTTTTCCCCCCTTGCAATTGGGTAATGATGGTAATGATGCTGGCCTGCCAAATCCTCCCATTAAATATGATCTGTCTAATGATTACAGCAGAATTAAAAGCTTCCATATAATTTCCATTCCATTTTAATTGATTTTATTCTGTAAGACTCTAGCAATTATGAATTCATCTCGATTATGCACAGGAGTTTTTTGCTCCACTGAGGGTAGTATTTGGGGATATTTTGTTGTTTTAATTGGTGTTGAGAGATTTCTGCAAGGTATTGCATCTGACTTGAATGCAGAATATGTACTGGGGAAAACTAGACAGAGCATTGAAAATAAAATACCTATGAATATGAGAGTACCTGACTCAGCCTTGCATATTACATGGTAGACTCATGCCCTATACAGATATAAAGGTTTCCAGTACTGCATAACTACAACTAATGCTTAAAAGGAAATTTTAATGTCTTGATCGTGAACAATGTTGTTAAGGTTTATTCATATTGGCGTTTCTATCTAAACTGCATTAAGCAGTATACAGTAGGAAGGGACAATTCAGCATTTAAAATGACACCCATCTACAGCCACCCAAAAAAAAATTTCAGCCAATGATTAGTTTGAAAGTGTCTAATAAAATTAAAAGTTTTTTTCTCTTTTTTGTTAGTATCAGCATTTTAATAATAATAAACTACATGCAAACAATATAGTGTAAGTCTGTAGTTTTATCTCGAGTCTGTGTGTGAAATATGTTCAAGTGCTTGAGCTTTGCTCTAAGACTTTATAGTGTGACATAGTTCAGTATAGACTGTCTTCCTTTGGGAAAATATGTACTATAATTGTGCGTGTACATATCTATTATATAACATATAACGAACGTGTACATTAATAGCACACACACTATACACAGGCCTGTATGCATGTGTCTTTGAGGATTAAATTATAATAAATTTGAAGCTACAGTTTCATGGAATGTGAGGTTATTTACCATAATAAGAGACACATTCATACTGTTTCTGTATAATTAAAATTCAAACTACTCAAGCTTCAATATATTAACATACATTAAAACTATATGCTACCATTCAAAAGTAAGATCTCTTACCATTTTCCAGGCATAGCTGACGTTGTAGGCTTCTTTTCCAATTTCTCTCAGTTTGTTTACATGCCAAGACAGTGAGGAGTTCACTGGGACTGTAATAATCTGACTGCCCAGAGGGAGGCTACGGGACAATAAATAATATCCAACTTTTATTCAACACGGAAATAGTTGTGAATCAAACAAAACCATGTGCTGTATTTTTATACAAAAAGCATGATTAGTCATGAAAAGGCTGGACAAAATCTGCATTTAATTAAGAAAGAACAGAATGCTTTGGTTTGCTGTTCATGCATTTATCTATTTTAACGCTAATTTACACTCATGTATAATGTAGTAAGGTTTGAGTAAGAGTTGCCTTTTTCAGTACAAATGGTGAAGCAGGGGTAACTTGGTTCCTAAATTTCTACTCAATAATTCATAGAGACAGTGTTTAATTCATGCTCGGGCTTGCCAGGGTTGAGCCCGGGCACCTCTGGGCTTGGCCGTTCATAGCCCGGGCACCTCTGGGCTTGGCCGTTCATAGCCCGGGCACCTCTGGGCTTGGCCGTTCATAGCCCGGGCACCTCTGGGCTTGGCCGTTCATAGCCCGGGCACCTCTGAGCTTCCTGTGTCAGTTATGAAAAGTAAAAAAAAATTGCCTGAGCCCCAGCACCTAATTGCTTGAGCTCCATCACCTCTTTCATTACAAATTAAGCACTGTTCATAGAGAACACAATTATAGTTTGTTCTGTCTTGAGATAATGTTGATATTGGAAGGGCACTAATTAGCTCTCTATTTCAAAGGAACAAAGGGTCGACAGATTTAAAATTAGATCTAAATTACAATTTGCAGAACTGTTCATGCACATCATGCTGTATCTCTGCCTATTCCATTTTTGTTAGCAGGATAGGAGATTGTCAGTTACTCTTGAATTCAAGAGTTTTCTATATTTTAATACCATGCTTGCCTTTAAGAATGGAGCTAAGAAGTAGAGCTGGAGTGCAGGGAACATAAATACAATATGTACAAGCACCCTTCTGAGACTGTTGTTGGAGTGAAGTTCTTTGCCTTCACCGTGTCACATTACACCTCTACCCCGATATAACGTGGCCCGATATAACATGAATTCGGATAGAACACGGTAAAGCAGCGCTCCGGGAGGGGTGGGGCTGCGCACTCTGGCGGATCAAAGCAAGTTCGCTATAACGTGGTTTCACCTATAATGCGACAAGATTTTTTGGCTCCCGAGGACAGCGTTATATCGGGGTAGAGGTGTAGTCGGGGTTGGCAGCTCTTGTTCTTCATCTCCAAACATTCCTGTTAAGCGTGTCTTCCAAACTGACACCAACCTTCTTCATGTCCTCCTTCAGCGTCTTGAACCACCTTTGTCTGGGTCTTATAGTCTTTGTCCTGTAACTACTAGATTGTGTACTCTCTGACCAACATATTCCACGTCTCGTCATCTTGTATGTCCCTGCCATCTCAGTCGATGTACCCTTAGCTTTTCCATGATGGGGGATTACCTGCATCTTGGCTCATACCATTTCTTTGTGTAACCTGTTCAGTTCTCGTCTTACCCACTCTCATTTCAGCAGCATGAAGTAGTTGTACTTCTCTCTTCCACATTGGCCAGCATTCCAACCCATACGTCATGGCTGGGCTAATCATGATCTTATACATTTTGCTCTTGAGTTTAATTGGCACATTCTTATCACACAGAATTGTTGTCAATTCCCTCCATTTGCGCCTAGTGCTTTTCATGCGACTTCTAGCACTAACATTCTTATTGTAACTCAATACTATTTTTATTGGTTTCTTGTCGTCCCTTTTCAATGAAGCCTCATATGTATTCAGTCTTCTCTTGGTTGGATTTAAAAACAATTTTCTTCTAATGTAGCCTTCTGTCTTTCTAGATACCTTTCCAGTTCACGTTTATCTTCCCAACACAAAAATGTCACCTGCGAAAAGCATGTTCAATGGAACTTCTCTCCTAATCTCCTGCATCAAGGTGTTCATTACAATCATATTTAGGAATGGGCTTAAGATTGATCCTTGATGTAGACCTATTCTCATAGTGAATGGCTCATTGCAGCTGCTTCTTGTTGTTGTATTACCCTCATACATGTCCATAATAGTCTGAACATATGCCTCTGGAAGGCTGTGCGACAACAGGCACCACCATATCAGTTCGCTAGGAACTCTGTTATAAGCCTTCTCTAAGTCCACAAACACTAAATTCAGTTTCTTGCATTTCTCTCTGTACTTCTCCTGCAATATTCCCAACCCAAACTGGTTGTTGCTTACTTGGTAATCTAGCTCTTCATGAAGTCTTTTCTTGATAATTCTTTCCAACCATTTCATCCTTTGACTCATTTTGATGGGTTTTTGTTATATGTATTATATTGATTTATTTATTTAGATTTAAAATAAAAGAGTGTCACTTATCCAAGGCTCTAGGCACCCTAAGGCATCATTAACAATATAATAAATATAATCAAATACCAGCAACATTAATCATTTCACCAAGAACTCAGCCAGCCAAGCACTTATAGAAACCCTTTTCCACCCCTTTATCATTCACACACATCCTCAGCCCTGTCCAACAACCATATCAAACTCACCTATGCCTTGTTTCCAAATGTTTTATTTAAACAATAAAACAAATGATCAATTCCGAGATGACACATCCCATGCAACATCAAGCAACCTCACCACCTTATCTTGTGTATTCCTTCTTCTGCAGGTAGCTCCCCTCCTCATAGACTTTCAGGCCAAAAGGGCCCATCATGATAATCTAGTCTGACCTCCTTCACATTGTAGGCCACAGAATCTCACCCACCTACTCCTGTAATAGGCCCGTAACCATTGGCTGAGTTACTGAAATCTCGAAAACTAACAGCAAACAATTTTTAAGTATATCAGAAACAGGAAGCCGTCCAAACAATAAGTGGGGCCACTGGATGATCAAGGTGCTAAAGGAGCATTCAAGGAAGACAAGGCCATTGCGGAGAAGCTAAATGAATTCTTTTCATCAGTCTTCACTGCAGAGGATTTGAGGGAGATTCCCATACCTGAGATTCTTTTTAGGTGACAAATCTGAGGAAGTGTCCCAGGTTGGGGGGTCAATAGAGGAGGTTTTGGAACAAATTGATCAATTAAACAGCAATAAGTCCCAGGACCAGATGGTATTCACCCAAGAGTTCTGAAGGAACTCAAATGTGAAATTGCAGAACTAACAACTTTGGTATGCAACCTATCGCTTAAATCAGCTTCTGTACCAAATGACTGGAGGATAGCTAATGTGACACCAATGTTTAAAAAAGGCTCCAGAGGTGATCCTGGCAATTACAGGACGATAAGCCTCATTTCAGTACCAGGCAAATTGGTTGAAACTATAGTTAAGAACAGAATTATCAGACACACAGATGAACATGATTTGTTGGGGAAAACTCAACACAGCTTTTATAAAGGAAAATCATGCCTCACCAATCCATTAGAATTCTTTGAGGAGGTCAGCAAACATGCCGACAAGGGTGATCCAGTAGATACAATGTACTTGGACTTTCAGAAAGCCTTTGACAAGGTCCCTCACCAAAGGCTCTAAAGCAAACTAAGTTGTCATGGGATAAGAGGGAATGTCCTCTTATGGATCAGTAACTGCTTAAAAAAACCCCAAGAAATAAAGGGTAGGAATAAATGATCACTTTTCAGAATGGAGAGAGGTAAATAGCGTTGTCTTCCAGAGATCTCTGCTGAGACGACCAGTGCTGATCACCATCTTCATAAATAATTTGGAAGAAGGGATAAACTGTAGGGTGGCAAAGCTTGCAGATGATCCAAATTACTCAGGATAGTTCTGTCTAAACCAGACTGCGAAGAGTTACAAAGATCTCACAAAGCTGAGACTGGGCAACACAATGGCAGATGAAATTCAATGTTGATAAATGCAAAGTAAGAAACATTGGAAAGTATAATCTCAACTATATAGACTAAATGAGGGGGTCTAAATTAGCTGTTATCACTCAAGAAGGCATTGTGGATAGGCCTCTGAAATCATCGGCTCAATGTGCAGCGGCAGTCAAAAAACCTAACAATGTTAGGAACCATTAGGAAATGGGTAGCTAATAAGACGGTAAACATTATAATGCCATTATATAAATCCATTGTACGCCCACACCTTGAGTACTGTATGCAGTTCTGGTTGCCCCATCTCAAAAAAGATAGATTAGAAATGGAAAAGGTACAGAGAAAGGCAACAAAAATTATTAAGGATATCGAACAGCTTCCTTATGAGGAGAGATTAAAAAGTCTGGGTCTTTTCAGCTTGGAAAAGAGATGACTGAGGAGGGATATGATAGAGGTCCTTAAAATCATGAATAGTGTAGAGAAAGTGAATAAGGAAGTGTTATTTACCCCTTCACATAGCAAAAGAACTAGGGGTTACCCAAGAAAATAAATAGGCAGCAGATTTAAAACAAACAAAATAAAGTACTATTTCACACAACGCACAGTCAAATCTGTGGAACTTGTTGCCAGGGAAGTTGTGAAGGCCAAAACTATAACTCGATTCAAAAAAGAATTAGATAAATTCATGAAGGATAGATCCATCAATGGCTATTAGCCAAGATGGTCAGGGATGTAACTCCACCCTTTGGGTGTCCCTAAGCGTCCGACTGCCAGATGCTGGGGCTGGACGAGAGGGGATGGATCACTTGATGACTGCCCTGTTCTGTTCATTCCCTTTGAAGCATCTGGCATTGGCCACCATTGGAAGACAGGATAACGGAGTAGATGAACTATTGGTTTGACCCAGTATGGCTGTTTATGTTTTTAAGTCCTCAAATCTTGATTTAAATACTTCAAGATACAGAGGCTATACCATTTACTCTAGTTCAAACCAGCAAGTGACCCAAGCCCTACATTGAAGAGGAAGGCGAAAAACCTCAAGGGTCTCCAGCAATCTGACTTTGGGAAAATTCCTTTTTCACTCCAAATATAGTGATCAGTTAGACCCATAGACTCATAGACTTTAAGGTCAGAAGGGACCATTATGATCATCTGGTCTGACCCCCTGCCTGAGCATGTGGGTCAGACCCACCAGCTGGACACCTGCGAAAGAATCCTCTATAGTAACCTCAGAGCCCACTCCATCTAGTGTCCCATCTCTGCCATTGAAGATATTCGCTAATACCAGTCATGGTTGGCCATACATCATTGTAGGCAACCTCATCATACCATTCCCTTCATAAACTTATCAAACTCAGTCTTGAAACAAGTTAGGGTTTTGGGCCACATCCCCCTTGGGAAGACTGCTCCAGAACTTCACGTCTCTGATGGTTAGAAACCTTCACCTCAAGCCTAAACTTGTTGATGGCCAGTTCATATCTATTTGTTCTTGTCCCAACAATTGTCCCTTAGTTTAACTCCTCTCACTCCCTGATGTATTTACAGAGAGCAATCCTTTCATAAGTCTTCATAACAATGAATAGCAATAGGAGCACAGCACTTGTGAAAATCTGTCCATTTATTTAGGTACTTGAGTATGGATTAGCGCACTAACTTTAGGCATTTATTTCATTAAAACTGTGGCCCTCAGCTTTATATAGGAGTTTTCATTAATGAAAATAGTACTAAATTTTTGGCTGGGATTTTCAAAGAAGCCTAAAGGATATTTGCCCAAATCCCATTGAATGTAGGTGCTTAACTCTCTCAGGCTCCTTTGTTAGCCTTGATCCTACCCTACAACATAGTAGCCACTCTATAATACAGGCTGTAAAATATGTCACTTCTGGAAGACTAGCATCCCAGATTAGTTTTTGTAATTTTAAGGCCAGTGGGTATAATAACAGTCTTTGAAACTCTCTCTGCCACCCCACCAGGCACTTGCCAAACTGCTGTAGTATCAATTTTCCCATGTCATCATCACTGATCTCAAAGCTGACTTGACTTCACAGATAGGAGTTGATTCAGTTTTAATACTACCTTACTCCTGAGCTTCTTGTAAGCAGAGAATGCCAACCCTGTCTATTGAATAGCAATGTAGATTAAAAAAAAACAAAAACAAAAACAAAAAACAGGCAATTTAATTAAAGACACTAAACTTAGCCCACTGAGCAGATTTATATTCCAGTAGCAAACCAGATTAAAAAAATAATTCTAGACAAGATCAAACCATCTCAGATACAGAGAATTTTAACAGAGTGACACAACTCAGTTTTTGCATATGAACACAGCATCCTGACTATGCATGAGGAGAACACTACTAGGAGCATAATCATGACATGTGCTACGTGCCGACACAGGGAAGAATGGGGTCACAAGGGCCCCCTCTTATTGCCACACCTGGCTACGTATATCATAGCATCAGGGAGAGGGGGCAGCCTCTATGGAGTTGATACTACCCCCTTCCAACCTAGGTGAATGGGCCCAGACTGAGTCTTTGCTCCATGGCTCCCAATGTGTTGGCCTGCGCAGCTGAGCTAGCATGCCAGTGCAAGTAATCTGCAATGAATTTTGGGCTGGCACAGATTACTTTTCCCTTGGAGCAAGGCAGGAATAAGGCAACAGATTGTGACTCTCCAAGTCACAGTACAGACCGTAATTCGCTCCTGGGACTGGAAAACTATGTGCTGTCCTTTACTCAGAGCTGGTGACAAACCCACAAACTAGCCCTAAATTCGGGGAAGGACGTATTGTATTACCCTTGATGTTCTACACTTAGAGTACATTTATAGTGCAACTACCCTTTCTAGAAAGTCATTGTTATTACATGGAACTCCTGTGTAGTCCTTCATACAATTTTTTTTCTCCAAGACAAAGCAAGTATTTCTAATATCTAAATGATGTGTTTTATAAAGAGAGCTCAGCTAGTTGTACGTGCACAGAATTGCAAGTCAGAAGCTCCCATGTTCTAATCCTGATTTGGACACAGATTTCCTCTGTGGCTTTGGGCAAATCATTTAACACCTCTTCTTTCATTTCCCCATCTGCAAGTGGAGGATCAGGATACTTATAGACTTTAGAGAAGAGTTGTGAAGATTGAAATTTATGAAGTCCTTTGAAGATGAAAGGCTCTACTTAAGCGCTAAGTACTACCATTATTTTTAATTGGGGCATTTTTGGATTGTAAATTTAGAAATAAAAATAGAAAAATTGAGATTCCACAAGAAAAAAATAACCCAAAATGCAAATATTCAGTGGGAGGCGGAACACTGTGAAGTAGTAACAGTGAAGGGGCCCAAATGGACAGCAAATCACACATGGTTTAGCAATGTGGCAACAGCCAGCGAAACAGGCCAATGCCAGATTCTCTCTCTCTCTCAATCATGTATTGTCACATCAACCCCTATTGGGACAGAGGGTGTGCCTCTGTTCTCTGTGAAGTTGCGTACATAGAGGCATCACATGATACAGCAGGGCCGGCTTTAGGGCGATTCACCCGATTCGCCCGAATCGGGCCCCGCGCTCCAAAGAGGGCCGTGCAACATCCCTAAGGGCCCTCTACTGACGTGCCGCCGAAGGCACCGGCAGCCAATCGAGCTGCCGCCCAAGACAGCGGCGGGACTTCAGTGGCAGCTCAATCGCTGCTGCGGAAGAAAGACCATCCGCCGACGTGCCATGAAAGGCACCGGCAGCCAATTGAGCTGCCGCCGAAGTCCCGCTGCTGTCTTCGGCTCTTCCGAATTGGGCTCCGCAGTGCCTAACGCTGGCCCTGGTAGGGAGGAGTTTCTTCCCATATGTCTAACGCCAGGTATATGCTAATGAGTTAGGTTGACCCAGCTACGTCGCTCAGGGTTGTAAAAGATCCCCACCCATGAGCAGCACAGTTAAGCAGACTTAACCCCTGGTGTAGACATTACTAGGTTGATGGAAGAACCCCTCCCGTTGCTGTAGCGAGTGTCTACACTGAAGTCCTACAGTGGCGCAGCTGTGCCACTTTAGCAGCTTAAGTGTAAACCTAGCTTCACTCAAAAGCCCTTCGAAGTTTACAGAAAAACTCCCAAGGACTTCAGTGGATTAGGATCAGGGTCTTTCTGGATATGGTGCAACCATTCCCAGCACTTCCAGTAATGGTATGGGCCCATGCCTGCCAGTGTGACCCCCACCCCTGCCACTGTGACCTTGCCTGCATTCTGTGTGTGAAGTCACGCTGCAGGAAGACACCATTTTGAAGAATGCGCCACCATGATCCCACTGGAGTGACTGCATGGATGCCATTTTGAAGATTGTGCTGCTCCGAGCCCCACCAGTGTGACATCACGGGTACAGTGCATATGATGTCAAACTGGTGGCATCAGAGTAGAGCAGTCTTCAAAATAGTATCTCCCATCTGTGATCAGACATGATTTTGTCTCAATACCACACAGGGAATCATAGAAAAAGAGGACCATCCGGCTTAAAACCGGACAAATGGCCTGCCTAACCACACCTGAAACAGTGAAAAAGATCTAAAAGCTGGAGAATGTTCAGAAAAGAACTGCAAAAATTACTAAGGAGGAGGATAGGGGCTGGAAGGATTGAGGAAACATTTTAAGCAGCAGATATGCATACAGTAGTTTGATTACTTATTTGAACCCCATGTAGTGAGAGTAGTTATTTAGGATATTAACTAGGAATTACTGTCTAAAATATAGGAAGGAAAAATCCAGACTGAATATCAAGGAAAACTTCCCAACAATCAGCTCTACTATTAGATTAGAAGTCTCCCCCAAAGGAAGCTGTGGAAACTATCGCTTGGCACATTTAAGGATAGAATGGATAATGTGGTAGAAAACACTCTCCTGCACTGGCAAGAGAATGGGACCTCGATCCTAGCAGGGATCTCTGGGTACTACTGCAATAGAAATATTAAACACAGTAATTATAATTCTATAAAGTAGCTCCTATTAAAGGGTTTTGTACAAACACTTCTGAGCCCTGTGAATCATTGATCTTAGCAAGCTATGACTTGAGTCTCAGTTCTTCCTTACCTAAGGATGTTCTGCCGAACCAATTCAAATTTTGGAATGTTCTCGTAATGTATGATGTCAGTGTGAAGTGGTGGTTCAGACAGCAAATAAGGCCTTGTAAGGGATGGATGCATAAGAGTATACCCTAAAAAGAACAAAAAATGTGTTCAGTACAAGTGTTGGTTCAGTATGTAATAAGCAGAGAAAGAACATAAAAACAAGTACACTGACTACATGTATGAAAGTCCTCCAATTTACTTAAGAAACTACCCTAACAGTAACCATACCATCACATCATAAAGCAGTTTAGTGACAACAGAATTTTAAGAACTTGATAAATTAACTCAAACAAAAAATGACTAAAATGACCATAGCATAAAAAGTGAAAAAATTTACAATATAAACAAATTTACTTGCAAAAGCCATAGTTTTGGCTTTCTGGCCTACAACTGTGAAAACAATCTATTTCATAGCAACATTTTTATATCAATAAAACCCCTGTATAATAAACGCAAACCATAAATCTGCTTATATACCCTATCTGTCCAACAATTACTGTTAGACAGAACTACTTAAACAACTGAGACACAATCTGTTGAGAAACGGCACTGTTCACTTTACCATTCTACTTACAAATAAGGAGCAGAATAAGGAGTTGGTTTTCTACAGTCTAATTTCACCAAACAGGAAGATAATGTATTTATGTATCTGAACCACAAAATCACCTTTATTGTCTATGAGAAATGTGTAGGAAGCCAAAGAATCTTGATAATAGGTCACATCCTCCAAGATATATGCCAGGTTAACATCCACTCCCACAATCCCAAGCAGCATGTTTCCAAAGTAACAAGGTTTACTTACAGTCATTATCAGACCTTGAGATAAAAGGAAGAGCACAGAAAGCATTAGCAATAATGAACTTGCCAGTTAATTAACGTAAAGTATGTTCTTCACCAGTTCTGTGCTAAATAGAAAAGAGGGGATGTTAACTTGTGTAACCAGGTGACAAAAACATCCTTTTGTCCAGCATATTCAATTTTCAAAAAGTTGCTGCCGTAACATGTAGGAGTATTTTCAAAAGCTAAAATTAAAGACTTAGCAAGTAGGCCCCGATTAAACGCCCAATGAAGTCAAAAGACTCCCACAGGTTTCAATGGGTGTTTGATCAAGTCCATATGTAGGCTTCCCTTCGTAAGTCACAGTTCTGAGAATTTGTATGTATAATTCAATATTCAGTTCAAATTGAATATGTATAATTCAACCCTCTGTAAAAGTTAAGGCAATTTTAACCCATTTGTTGCAATTGTTTCCCTAGGACAACGTGATATGGTGACCCAGTGAAGTACCAGTAGTAGTACTATGATCATCTGATTCAAGAAATGCTTTCAGTGATAGATGTCAAACAATGGTAATGCTTGAAGCCCATGATTAAATAACAGCTTTAAAGACAACAGAAGCTCTACCTGCTTTGATATCTCTTACTGACAGCACTTCTGGAGTCAGAATATAGAACTGCTGCTAGCGTTTAACAGTAGAAATGTGGGAGTCAGGGCTTGGTGACAGGATGGAAGGCTGAGAAGTGGAGGTTTAGGAAGTAAGTGAATTACGCTACAACAGTTGTATTCCCCTTCTTCCATCCCCATATTAGCCACTTTTTACCTTTCTAGTGGTGAGTTAAAGTGGTACATTGAATATAACATAAGTTATTAAAACACACAGTGCATTTTACATTTTGTTTCTTCATCGGCACACAGTCAGATGCCTTGGGACAAGAATGTGAATTAATATAAAAAGGACCTAGATTCTCTTTTTTTTTCTTTTTGTATTTTTCTTAAGGTCTGTATTTTTACTTCCTCCCCATGCAGCTATAAAAATGTTAACAAGAATAAAAAAATCTTACTCGTAAAATATGAATTGGGATGAATTTTGCTCATCTGATTATATATGCAGTATGTCAGCCTCTTCTTCTTAACTAAATCCCAACACAGCCATTTTACTGAGTATTATAATCAAAAGCATTACAATGATTTTTAGAAATGCCTGAGGTAAAAATGTAGCAGTCCATTTCTGTCTTACTTTCTGGGTCATGGCCATATGGAAACTCACTCACCCCTTTAATATAAAACAGATATCAAATTCATCTCCATAAATGAGGTTTTTTAAAAAAATTAAAAAAAAACCATGCACACTCCTAATTATGTAAGCCAAATCTATTCAATTGTACCATTTATAATCCTTATCTTGTACAACTTCTCCACTATGCTTGGATGTGGATGTGTGAGAGATGAGTGGCAATGCATCACGCAGAGTGATAAGAAAAGAGAAAACTAGGCTATCATTCTGCATGAGAGAAGCATGTCCAGGAGCAATCTCAGAACACAGGGAGGACTTCAGACTCTCAAGATCAGATGGCAAATAAGGACAACCTGCCTTAGAGGTCTGGAAACCCTGCTGAGCCATACTCCTTAACCCCTCCTCCATAACATCACACACAAGAAAATGGAAAGCAATGTCCAGAGAAATCCAGGAGTTGTTAAGCTTATTAACTCTAATAGTTAGTAATTACCAGGGGCGGCTCTATGTTTTTTGCCGCCCCAAGCATGGCAGTCAGGCCGCCTTTGGCGGCGTTTCTGCAGGAGGTCCGCCCCGGTCCCGCGGATTCAGTGGCAGTTCTGCGGGTGATCTGCCGGTCCCGCGCCAGCATACCCGCTGCCGAACTGCCGCCAAAACCGCGGGACCGGCGAACCTCCCGCAGAAACGCCGCCGACAGCAGCCTGACTGCTGCCCTCACAGCAACCGGCAGGCCCCACCCTGCAGCTTGCCGCCCCTGGTAATTACATAGCACCTTAAATCTTCAAAGCACTGGGAAAACACTAATGCCATTCCCAACTCCCCTGTAAAGTAGGGTTTTTTCCTCCTCACTTTACAGAAACATGAGCAGAGGCAGAGAAGCATCGCTTTATAGACTAGTACTCTGTCTCACAATGACATTCATGCCAGTGCAAGAGCCTATATTAAAGACCCTCCAAGTCCCAACTCCTCCCATAAGCATGTGAAAGGGGCCACATGTGGAACATCGGGGCCTTTGCATCCCTATGCACTTTTTATGACGGCTCTGTGCAGGACTGGTTGCATGTTTCTTGCGATCCTAGGCAAACATTTACACGTGACATCATCCCCTCATCTTCTGCATAGTTCCATCTGATTTCTCTATTGCAACCAAGTAAAATAAAACATGTGAACATTAGGGTTTATACAGGGTTTAAGCAACAGGTCAGATTCACGTCCACAACTGCGCTATATCAGCACAAAGTGGTCTGTAGCTGGTGGATCTGGGCAACGTATTTGGGGAAACACTCCATTGATGTACAGCCACCATAGAGACTCCAATTTCATCCTACTCCTGGCCCCCAGGCAAACATGGTGTAGTAACCATGATGCTGCTGCTGATTTTTGGCTTCCGGAATGGCCATTCATGCCAGGCTTCAGGCGGCCCTGTCTTGTGCTGAGGACAACCACATTCCTACGTCTTTTTTGAGCACAGCTTAATCAGAACAGAGAATTTGGTCAAATGTTTAGCAGTTCCACCTGATATGTGGGGTCCTTCCCTAACCCTGTATGACTGCTGGAACCTCCTGGAGTCCTACGCTTCCAAACCTGGGAAGGTGTTGGGTAAAGAGTCCAGAGCAGCTGCTACGCTGTTTGGTGAGATGCCGCTCCATACCTCAGCTACTGTGGGGAAGGAAGGAAAAGAAGAAGGAAATGTCCAGCAGGAACAACCCCTCATGAAGTTGTGTGCATGACTCCAGTATCTGAGGAAGGAAGGGGGTTTTTGGCCTCTGACAGGAATGCCACTTCCTCCATTATGCTGTCCTATGTACCCGTGGTCTGCTCAGGGGGCAACACCAGCTCTGAATGGGCCAACTGGAGTGCAGGGGCGGCCGTGGCTGCCATTTCAGCCTGGAACCATGCTCCCACAAGCCCAGAGGAGTTTCCTGCACAAATCCAAATGACTGACGCTGTATCAGTATGCCCCTGAGAGACAATTTCACCCTTCAATCTACATCCATTAAATGTTACATTACCTACACTTTCCATAAACAGGCCCCGCTGGGTGTAAAACTTTACATGTAATCCCTGCATGAAGGACTTAATTTTACACATCCCTTAGGGACAAACCTAAAAGCACCACTTTATCTGTTGGCTAGAAACCTGGGGACGGGCAGGCAGACGGAAGCCTAACCTCTCTTTTTTTACCTGCTCAATTTCAGATTTTCTAAGCCCTTACCGTCTCCCATTTCATCTGAGAAGGGCAGACTGAAGACTGCCTCATCAATCATTCGGTTGGGGAGGTTTGTATAAAATCGACCCACTGTGGTTTCCAAGTTACTGAGCTGGTTCAAGACCATCATACTCCCCTTGATCACAGGTAAGGCAGTTCGATCAGGCACTCCATACTTCACTGAGTTCTGTTCTGCCAGATCTCGGAGAAATGCCAGTTCTTTTAAGCCTGTCACTCCCTCTGAAAAAGAGATATTGCCAGGATAAGGGAGCAGAAAGTAAGAAATTTATTTTCAGTTGAGTCTCCTACATCTTACTCCAAATTAAAACTACAGTACAGTACGTACTTTGTGTTGCCAACTCATGCAGTTAGTCTGAACATGGTGAATGCCTATTTAAGTGGAAGTGTGGAGTACTGTTTAGTGACTAATACTGGTTGGGTGAATTATAATGTAGATATAATCAGTCACTACAGGATTTAAAAGGTGTCCACTCAGCCAATGTTCCACTGTACAGAAACTCAAGATGGTTGCTCCATGTCACTATTTCGATATTTTTTACCATTTTTTTTTTTAAACAGAGAGCTTTGTGTAACCCATTGTCTCCCACCAGTGGCTAGTCCATGCAGAGATTTATGAATCTGCTATGCGGCCTTGGAGTTAATAGACCTTGTCCTTTAGCTCAAGCAACAGAGTCTCATGCTTTTAGATACAGATCTGCCAGGATTCAGTCCCTGCAGATGACCTAACAAAGGGAATTCTTGAAAGTGGGGACCCAAATGGGAATTTCATCTGCTATACAGCCACACAGTGTGTTAGTGTGGGTTGCATGCACATTCTCCGTGGCCAGGTATAAGCTTCCCTGGATGGGGTGCGTGTACAACCCATGCTAATATGACAGTCTACTGTTTTCTGTGCTACAGATATTTTTGAAAAAAGGACTATGATTCCATTGGGTCAGTGTGCGTACCTTTAACTTTATTCTTGGCTTAAGCCCCAGTTCAGCAAAGCACTTAAGCACATGCTTGACTTCAAGCTCAGACTTAAATCCCATCAATATCAATAGGAGCTAAACACATGCTTACGTGTTTGCTGAATCAGGGCCTTAATCGGGAAACTCTTCCAAATTCCGTCTTGGTGTCGGAGGGTGAGGCTCCAGCAAAGTCTATAGTTACACCACGTATTGAATTTGCCCCATGGTGCTTGGCATTCAGCATTTCAGGCAACATATATAAATCAGATCGTTTGAATTTTGGTTTGCAAACATATGACTAAGTAGTTTTATGCCCCAAACAGGAAACTGTTATAATCTGCGGAATGACCTCTGGATTCTAAGGGCCAAAACTCACTTTTCACCCTTTCAAACAAACAGACACAGAATAACACTGCACCGGGTTACTAGAGAATTTTAATCTACCAGAAATTTGGCACATATTTCTTACCGTTCATGAGTGCATAAGTGAGAATCATTACTGAGTTATTGAGGAAACTATTTTCTTCATTGATGACACGGAGAGTAGCCTTTTTATCATCATCTGAAGCATCTTTTGATGTAATCCCAGCTGACAGATAAATTATGACCATATCTGTATCTAATCAGAAATATATATGGCAGACAGTATATTAGATTCCAATTTACTCGAAACATTCAGCAATGCAGTAAAAATCCTTATGTCAGTAAAAGAAGATAAATGTGAAGTTATCAACAACCTTCCTTATAAGAGTGGATGAAATGCATGAAAACACTCACTGTGTGGTTGTGAAGGCCTTTATAATTCCCAATGCACTTTCAGTTCCCACAGTTTCAGCTAACAAAGATTCACGAGTTTCAGCTCACACATTCTAACACACTATATAGTTTTCTAGTCCAGACTGTGATTTCTTGGACTAGACAAGTTCTGTCCTGGTCAGAACATGGAAGGGAAACAATCCAGGAACACAGAGTCCTGCAGGAAGTTGTTTTGGTGATTCAGTACAGTGACACTCCTCCCTTGAGGAGGGACAGCTTCATCCCACAGGGACAGCCCTGAGCTTTCTCCTAGCTGAGACCTAAGGTGCATGTAGTTACTAAAGGTCCTGTGGCAGGAGTTGGGATGTTAGCCCCCACAATAATAAAATTTCCCTATAGGTAATTACATTTTGCCTACCTTAGATCTCCATGCCATTTTGGCTGGTTGGAGTATTCTTCACTTTTTGTCCAACACTGCTAAATAGTGAAATGTCTGCTATGTCCCACCCCAGGGATGGATGCACTTGAGTGATTCCTATATTTAAAGAGCTCTTGGTGGCTTTCCAGCTAACACAGGAGTTGTGTGGAGGGTTACTGCACTAGTGGCAGTTGTCAGCAGCTGCCTGTAAAAGTAACTCTTACACCTCCGTTTGTACTTTGGCCACCACCTGTCTGTGATAACCCACCATGTCTCCCACCTATTCCCAATACAACCCCATTTATAATAGCATATATTAGCATTTGCTAGATCTGAGCTGTGCTGCTTTTACATTGTTGAAATTTAAATAGGTTCCCCCGTTACTATTTCGTATCCCCCCCAAAACCATAACCCTCTTCCATAGTTACACAAAATGAAAGGAAATGGACACATAAAAGGTCTCTGCATTGAAACTGAAATGGAATATGGGTCATTATTTAAGTAGTGTTACTGAACATTTCATAGCAGATATCATATTAGTAAAGGAGAATCGTGTGTCTCACACACACACACACTTTACTAATTAGTTGCAGCCATGAAGCTTCTTGTTAAAATTATTAAAGCAAGAATAGAATTTGTCCCTCTATTATCTGGAGAAATATGCATGGGGCTAACTCACAGATTGAATAGTCAAGAGAAGGCTCAGTAGCCATCACCCTTATTTATGCTATTCAGTAAAGAAAGGGTCCCTTTCACCCTCTTCAATTTGTAGCTAAGTGGACGTACACTGAACTGTTTTCTGCTTCTCCCCATTTTTCTTTTGCAGAGGAACTCCAGGAGCAACTGGGTGAGTTTGACTCATTTACTGAATGACTCATTTACAGAGCAAACTTTGTGGCCCCTCTATGGTTTGCAAAAGCCCCAACTGCAGCAGGGATGCTCTCATTATGCGGCCTGTGAGTCAGTGAAGAGGAACAAAAGAAATCCAAACAATGTTATTGGTTCATTTCTCATCTCTTCAGCAGGAAAAAGTTGGCTAGGCACTAGGCTATAGGGCAGTGGCTGGTGAGGAGGAGGAGTAGGAAGGTTATATTAACTCTATTATGCACTGATGTGACACTGTGGAATACTGTGTCCAGTTCTGGTATTCACACTTGAAGAAGGAAGTTGATAAATTGGAGCAAGTTTGATTCCGCATTTCCCAGCAGCTCACAGCACCTGCATTTTTAGTGTAGCATATCTGATAATGTCATGAAATCTTCAGTAGAGAAAATAAAGTACATTTTTGCCTAGTTTCAAAAATAATCATTTTGTTGTTGTTGCAAAATTTCTTGTTCAGAAGCCCTGGTGAAGCAAATCAGTGGTTTGAGCGTTGGCCTTCTAAACCCAGGGTTGTGAGTTCAATCCTTGAGAGGGCCATTTAGGGATCGGGGGCAAAAAAAATAGTTGGGGATTAGTCCTGCTTTGAGCAGGAGGTTGGACTAGATGATCTACTAAGGTCCCTTTCAACCCTGATATTCTATGATTTTGGGGTGGAATGTTTCTGGTCACACTAACTTGAGATGACTTTCTTGTCGGCATTCTGGCTCCCTATATGAATGGGTGTACAATGGTAATGTGGGGGAAAGAGATTCTTACACCCTCACCCCCTCCAGTGCTGGGGCAGTCAAAATTTAATCCATGGCTTATGTGTTTGTACAGCTCCTAGCACAATGGGGTCCATGACTCCAGGGCTCCTATGTAATATGGTAATACAATAACAAACAAACAATAACAAACACCATCACCACCACTTGATCTTTGGGATCCTAAAGGATGGAAGGCACTATGGAAATGCAACATTATATGTTATAAGTTTGAAGAATAAGACATGACACATACTTACCATTCTAAGTCATTTTGCCCTACTTAGACTGAACACATATCAACATATTTTTCAAGCTGTAAAGAATGTCTTATGTTAGCAGCCTATCTCAAAACCTCAAGGAAATTCAAATGAATGCTTACGCTCCATCCTATAGTTCAGCATTTAAAGCATCTTATGTATCAGTTCGGGATCATACATTGGTCCTACAATACCAAAGCACACTGAAGCATATTTCTGAAAGACTGCTAGCTTACCTCTGAATTCCCTTGCTTTGGTGGAAATGTCAAGTCTTGCCTGACTGATTTTTAAAAAAAAAAAAAAATAGTTTTGAACATCAGTTCACTGTTTTGTGTGTTCTGAACTAATGGCTTGAAAACTATTTAAATCAAAAGTGTTTTTTGATGCAAAGAAGCACCAAAACTTCTATTCTCCTTTCCTTTTTTATTTCCCCTCTCCCCTCACCCCCCACTCTTTAACTAGAGACAGCTTTTAAATCTAATCTGGTTTAAAAAAAACTCTCCTCCAGGAGTATCCTCTTATTTCCGGGAAAGGTTTTATGACAACTAGCCAGTTCTCCTATACAGTTAATGAACCACATTTTCCTTCCTACAATAGCACTGGGAAAAAAAAAATAAAAAATTTTTACAATACAAAGCTCTTAACTCTCCCAAGAGCCCGGTCTTTAAATTTTCTCCACTTCTGGAGCAGGCTGTGCATTACTCGTCCACCTGGTGTGTCCTGTAAATCCAGAAGCTACAGGAGTTTTGTGGCTGTGGTGTATATATACCGTTTGCAAAGCACTTTACAATACTTTGGGATTAAAGGCACCACATGAACGTAAAATAATTACTGAGCTGCTGGTGACACCAATATAATAAATATTGTCAGAAGGCTGGGGAACGCAGAAACGTCCATCTTTTCAGTATAATTCTTATCTTACACACCAGGAATGCCTCAGTTTTTTCCATTATTAATTTACTTTTCTGCATGTGAATGGTTTCTCTGACACGCTTGCAGATCCTTTTAGGGAACAGAACATTAAAAATTCACAGTAAAAAAGAATAATATTATCTTGTTTCTTTTTGTACCAGAAACAAAAATTAGACAAGAAGATTGTTTACAAGAAAATGGAAGTGCATCACACATCCTCTTCTCAGAATCATTGTGTCCTGTCGCTCAGGCTCTCGGGTTTGTGGTACACATTATAAATCTTAAAAATTCTTTTGTTCTCACACATAGCCTTAAAAGGAGAGACTGTGTATTGAACTTTGAGCTTCAAATAACGTGTCCTTATGTACCAGTGCCTAAAATATAACAAGTATTATTCATGAAACAGAAATAAACCCATGTGTTTTCACACTGCAGAATATACCAGCGTCTTCTATTCCCAATACACATGGAATGCTACGAACATAAGCAAGAATCTATTGCCAACGTTCTTTGAAATAACGAATGATAACTAAGCAAGACTTATTCCAGCCAACGTCAGCTGCATTAGATTTATCATCACCAGGCCGCTACCCTTCCCTCACTTTGTCACAGGTTAAAAGCCTGCCCTTGACAAAACCTATGTTTGAGCTGAACTAGACAGAAATACAAGATAGCCTCAGATATGTTGGGCCTATAGCTCAACAGATCCGAGTGCTTACCAATCTAGAGGCGTACAAAGTGAAATGGGAGCACAGTTCACTCCATTGCTCCGGGTCGAGCACCAGGCTCCTTGGATGTGTGTTATTGCTTTCTTTTCTTAATAGTAAGTTTCAGTTAAGGCTCTCTCCAGTGCCCATTCGAAACAATGGGAAGTCAAATAGAAAGCATGGGACTAGATATGAGTAACTCTACATGTCTTTACACACACAAATTCAAGCAGATTTTCTTTGAGGAGTGAGAATACAGTTAGGCCACCCTCACACATACATATAAATATCATACCATATTTCAGGCACAGTGGTTGTTCTCTGTGAATGGTTTTGTTATGAGAAATATGAATACGTTCCCAAGGACTTTACATAGCCAGAGCACATCAGTGCAAGTGGGAATTTTACCTGGCAGTGAAAGAAGTTTGCTGTGCTAATGATTACCATTAAAAAAGATCCACATCTGGGAAATAATTCAAAGATCTGGCAACTCATCCCCATAATTACATATTACAGATAATAAGGGAAGTGGGTGGAAGAAGCAAATGAAATGTAATGGACAATTTCAGCAGCCACTAAGTAAGTGGATTTAAAATCCAGTATATGCTATTTGAGCGACATGGTAAATACTTTTAATAAGACACTGCCCTGCCCAGGCTCCTGTCAACGTGAGCAATTCAGACAAAAAAGAAATATGTAAACTTAAAAAAAAATAATATAAAGGATTTTATAAAAACAGACTTACTTCCTTGGAGTTTTGTGCCATTGTTTGTATTTCGTATTAATTGAAAAGCCTTTTGAAATCCCACTGCATGCTGGGTAGGGTTGTCAGATGATTTTATACTGCTAACGAAGGTGGACATCTTCCTTTTTGTCTCACTAGTGGCAGGAGACAAAAATGTCTTATAGCACTGATCCAGTGAGCAGGTTCTTACTGTGTCTGCCACGGTTAGCACTGAGATCTTAAAAGAGAAGAAAATATATTGGATTATTTTACCATTTATAATTCTTTATGTACTGATATAGCACACAAATGATAAGCCAACGGAAGAGTTTCTGTGGATTTAAAACCAATTGTTAAAAAATAAAATGCTTGAGGCATAAATCCATCACATTTGAAAAGGATTAGACTTATGCTGATTAAGGTAAAAAGAGACTTTGGCCTTTTTTTTTCTCAGATGAAATCTGCTTCATTCTGCTCACACATAATAGTTGCCTTCTCTCATAGGCAAAAAATCTAAGCAAGCTATAGATATCTCAACCCAAAATCTGCAGAGAGCATTTTCAATAAATCTCCAGTGCCTACAGAAAAATGGTGCGCTTGTGGGAAAAAACTAGGAAATTTCCATAGGCAAACATAATGAGCTCTATACTAACTTACTGTACTTTTCATATTTTATTGAAAGTGAGCCAAATTCACCACCACTTTTTATCCTGTAGATAAGTTAAAGAAAGCAGTGATAATCCTTGTACTATTAAATGTATCAGTAAGATAGTTTATGAAATAAGTGGCATACTTTACTATGAGCTATGATTGATGCAAAAGTAGTGACAGAATAAGAACACCGCTGCATACCGCAACAGCAGTAAATGTGTGCCTGTAAAACTGATCTCAAAATTACCAAGTTACTGCATAATTAATAAGTGTTGTTTTAACTCACAATAAATATTTCTCCTTCATATAACCCCTGATTCAGCAAAACACTTAAGCACATGCTTAACTTTAAGCGCATACTTAAGTGTTCTGCTGAATTGAAACCATAGTACCTTCTACCATAGAATTTTAAAACTCTTTCCATGCACTAAGTCTTATTCCTATATTACAGATGAAGAAAATTAAGGCAGAGAAAGATAAAGTGACCCTAATGTCATGCAGAATGTCTGCAACATAGCTGCAAAATGGAACCCAGCCTCTGTGCTTTAGCCATGCTCTTCTCTTATCTAAACTCTCTAGGAGCTTTGCAGACCTTAATTGTGTTTCACACCATCCCCGTAAGGTAGTGAAGTAAGTTATCTTCATTTCACAGCCTGGAAAATGGTCTCAGAGGTTAAATGATTTGCCCAAGGCCACTTAGTGTGCCAAATGGTAGAGTTGGGATTAGTACACAGCTCTCCTAACATCTGGTCCTGTACCTAATGCACTGTATTCTCAACGCTTCCCATTACAAAAATGGTTACAAAACGTTTCCTAAAAAGCTGAAAACATTTGTTTTAGATAAATGCAAAAATGAAAATGTAAACAACCTCCCACCCCTCGGAGGATGGTTAAAACTAAGGAAAGACACACTAGTGGCTTAGTGCAACCTCACCTTATCATGTTCATCTATAGAGATCAGAATAACCTGAGCTGCATCTTTGGCAATTTGAAGTTGTGTCTCTGTGACTGAAGCCCCATGGTCCACAATGATAACTATGTGCTTAGACTGGGGTCTAACCGTAGAGACATAGACAGGCCTGAAATGACACAAACATATTGACATCACGATGACCTCTCAGCTTACAGTTTCCACAGTAGTTTACTAAATAAAAGGAAAAGAAAAAAGGAATAATTGCTTGGCTTCATGAAATTTTACATTAGCGAAGAATACCTTGAAAACTTAACTGGATGAGTTTACGAGTAGGGTTGCAGGGCTAGGAAGCATTAGTCAGGTAACAGGGTTCACAAAGAGAGAGAGATAAGGTCCGTGCCCCAAAGAGTTTACAATCCTGCAACACTTACTTTTTACTTCATGCCTTTGAGTAGTTCCACTGAAGTCAAAGGGACGATTCATGCAAGTCAAGTTAAGTTTGCACATAAGTGTTTGCACGATTGGAGCCTAATTTCATACATCATGCAATGACAACTGACAAATGACAGGGAAGAGGAAGGACAATAACAAGGCCACACAATTACTGTTTTGGCAGATGGACATCCAGAGGTTCTGCAACCTGTAATTTTTGTAAAAGTGTATTAACTCAGTGACACAGTCTGAACAAGTCCCCTGCACAATAAGTGACTAAAAGAAGATTCCAGCTACTATAGAATGATCCACACAACTGACACCGTGGCTAGAATATTTAAACCAAATGGTCAAGTGTGAGTACCTGCAGATTAGGCACCTAAATCCTGATTAAGGCACTTAAATAAAAAGGGCTTGATCTTTAGAGATGATGAACGCTCAACTCCCACTGATGCTAACGAGAGTTGTGGGTACTCAGCACCACTAATAATCAGGTCTCGTATTTGGGTGTCTATTTATGTTGGTGCCCAATTTTAGACCCTAATTTTGGAACATTCGGCCTTAGTTATCAACCAGCAACTTGCAGTGAATGACCTGTTTTGTTAAAGCATCAGCAGTGACAGTGTTCGGGCATACTGTCTGTAACTATCTCAGCATACACAGCACAAAGATTTTGGAAACAGAATGAGTAAGAGTGACAAGGAGTAACTGCCTCATGATGAACGCTTGATATAGTCAATCTTGGCCATATGGAGAGATAAATACAATACTGGATGTTTGTTGGTTACATGACAAGTAAAAATCTGTGCAAGCTGTGTATAATTGCGTTAGCACAGTAGTTTGGTTTATCACAATGAGAATAAGGCTCCTGCCAGGAAGGGCTTTTCTATGAATGCACTGGAATGTAATGCACGTAGGTCATGCTCCACAAGCCCTTCTTATCTGTGCATTTTTAAACTGGATTATCAAAATTTGTCAAAGTCTGCTAAAGGCACTTAGCGTTTTCGTGTGTATGTGTGCCAACATCAAAATAAACTACTTGGTGAAATGTTCAGATATAGTTTGATACTGTAAGGTACGTGAGAAAGATTTACCAAAGATCTCTTTTCAAGGTCTCAAAGCTGGAACAAATTAGAAGGATCCTGAATAAGAAGTAAAAACAACAGAACCCTTTTCCCTGTTAACATAGGCCTAAAACTACTTGACTTTAAGCATGAGTTTTGGGATCTAATTTTTAGGACATCAAAATCACCCACAGAAGTCTTATTAGAGGAAATGCAGAATATTTTAGAAAAGGCATTGAAATAAACAGCTGGCACAAACCAGTTCTTAATTATAGAATAGGTTGCAGCTCTACAGCGGTATTAATACTTATCATTTACACAGGTTTCAGAGTAGCAGCCGTGTTAGTCTGTATCCTCAAAAAGAACAGGAGTACTTGTGGCACCTTAGAGACTAACAAATTTGTTAGAGCATAAGCTTTCGTGGGCTACAACCCACTTCTTCGGATGCATATAGAGTGAAACTATATGCATCCGAAGAAGTGGGTTGTAGCCCACGAAAGCTTATGCTCTAATAAATTTGTTAGTCTCTAAGGTGCCACAAGTACTCCTGTTCTTTTTG
>NC_048305.1:91074362-91112889 GCF_013100865.1 Trachemys scripta elegans
TTAGAGCATAAGCTTTCGTGGGCTACAACCCACTTCTTCGGATGCATATAGAGTGAAACTATATGCATCCGAAGAAGTGGGTTGTAGCCCACGAAAGCTTATGCTCTAATAAATTTGTTAGTCTCTAAGGTGCCACAAGTACTCCTGTTCTTTTTATCATTTACACAGTACTTCTGATCTTCAAAGCTCTTAAAAGGTTAAATAGTTCATCCAACAAACCCTCTCAGGTAAACACCAGTAAAAAATATCTCTAATTTACTTATGGAGAAATTGAAGCAGAGATTGAGTAATTTGCACAAGGTCAGAGGAAGTCTTTGTCAGATCTGAGATTAGAACTCAAGTTTTCTTGGCTCTCAATCTTTACACCACACCCTTCTCAGACCACAGTATGTTCAAACAAGCCCAGCCACTCAGATCATATGATGATGACTATGGGGTGAACACCTACATATTAGATTAGATTGCTCAATTTTGACAGATAAGCAAAACACATTTTTCAGTCTCTATGATCGTCTCGAAATATTCCTGTATGAACTAATATCTCCTTAGTAAGATTCATTATCCAGCAAGGTTAGTTAATATACAAGGAGAGAATCAAAGGCGACTAGATTTTCTCAAAAGACCACCACGAGGTGCCTTCGTATGCTGGCAAGCAAATTACAAAGCTGTAAGGCCTTCCTAAGTAGTCCATTACTTCCAATGTTAACCATGCATTTAAAAAAATTTAACTAGGAGAATTCAGAGGCCTTTCTACAAAAGGGAAGTAGGCCTCAATCCTGCAGTCTCCAGACAGGCAGAACTTCCCACTGCAATGAGTGGGGAGTTCCTTCCGAGAAAGGATTGCAAGATCAGGCCCAGTAACTCTGCATTACAGCACTTGCAAAGGAGTATAAATTTCAAAATGGTGGATGTGAAATTCAATTGTAGGAATAACTTAATATTACAACCTCTCACCAGGTTGCTCTATGCATTGGTGCTAAGTTCATATAGTGAAGGGCACTAGAGCCCAGGGAGGAAAGAAATTGTACTGAAACTACTTTCCAACAGGGTTACATCATAAACAGATTATTAGCATGGCTATCTGAATCATCCAACCGCTTATTCCCTAGTTTATTGTTCAGTTTCAAGTAAGTTTCCTAGCAGAAAATGAAGAACTGATTTTCTACCATCTTCTGCGTTTCTCTATCATCTATGAAATGTTAGCAGGCTGAGGCATTACTTACAAATGTTTACTGGCTGTTAAGGTTATTAAGCTGAAGCTAGGGAGAGGTGAGTGTATCTGGGGGTAATCTTATTTTATCCTTCCAAGTAAAATCTCTACTGAAAGTTTTATTTGCTGATTTTTAGAACAACCTAAAGAGTCAACGTTCATGAGGACTTCTTTAGAAAAACGGGATGCTGGATTGAAAACAATATTTTGAGAATATAATTTTAGCACTTGGTTTCATCTGAACACAAAAAGAATAAAATCATACCTGCTACGGTGTTCATAACTTCCCTTACACCGGAATTTGTGTGCTGGAAACACAGTAAAAATGCCTTCTTCTGAGCTAAAGTATTGCCATTTAATTCCTGGGTTAGACTTCAGATTGTCAGCAAGAACTACGGAGTGAAAAGGAAAAAAAATGAATGGAACTGCAAAGGAAAGTCAAAGGAGATGTATGCATTTATACATGGCATCTTCAAAATACCTCACGTTTGCATAAATAGCAAGAATATCCAGAGTTATAATACCTAAAGCCAACAACAACAAGTAGTAGTATTGGAAGGGAGATAAAACTTCATGTCTCACAATCATGTATGTTCCTGATTTAACTTCTAAAATTCAAACTGTTCAGTTTGGTCATGTCCTTAGTGATACTTTAATATTTTTTTGTGGAGAACACCACATTTTCCCTAGCCATTGTTTCACTGCCATGAACTTGACTTCTTAGTATACAATGAATTGTAACAGATTGTACAGACGTAACAGATTGTAACAGCTCCTTTAGCACACCTGGACATTTCCTTAGTACCTGCATTCTCCATACAATTCATAAAGCTGCTCTTTGACCCATCGTGTCCATGCAGCTTCTCCTAAAAGGCATCATGCACATACAAAATATCCACTTTTCCCCAAGGATGAATCCCAACCACTCAAATCCTCATTGAACATTGTCCCCTCCAAATTCCCAAAGCTCTAGTACATTATTTCCCTACCTGAGGGATGATGGGAAGAGTGGCTCTTAAGGCAGTAGAGGAGGAAGGAAGGCAAAGAAAGGCATAACCACCAGTCCTCCCCACTGCAAACATACTACTGCTGATGCGAGCATCTCCCTGAAAAACCTCCTGCTTTCCCCTCCAGCTCAGAAGAATATGAGAGCAGCTCATCTGTACATGACTACAAGAAAGCAGCCTGCAAAATAACCTTCACTTTGTTGCTTCGATACACAGCTCGACCCACTCCCAGGAGCACGGGCAGCCTAACACCAGGAAGCCAACAGGGGAGGAAGGGAGAGAGAACAAAAACACAAACAAAGCTACATTAGTGGGAAGAGGCACCCACCAATGGGGGAGTTTCCACAAAAATAAAATGGGAACCACTGCAGTGATCTGTATGGAGTTGTGGGGGCTCTGAATTAGGAGGCTGTTTTTAAAGTGATAGCCCAAAAATACACCTGAAACAACTAGCTCTTTTGTAATCCTTTCACTTCAAAATGGTTGACCACACACACACACACTTTACAAATAAACCAACACCACAAAAGTAAAATCCATCCCCTTGTCTAGCAGTACTGACTGCAAAATATTGATGACTGAGGTTACACACTTCTTGAAATTCAAGTCTGTGATGGAAACAATGATAAGCAAGTTATATGCAAATGATACTATTACAAATAATATTTGGGCGGAAAATGTTCAGAGAACCTTGACTCAGGATGATACAGTATCCAATGAATACTATGTGTCTATAGAAAACGGAAGTTAAAACATTAAAGGGAAGTCTATTATTTATATAGTTTATACATGAATCCCCCCATGCATTCTGGTCCATTAGAAAAAGTTCCTTTACTTTTCTCAGTGGCAGATCATGAGGGCGCTGAACATTCTTTATACCAAAATAGCCCCCAAAAGTAACTAATAGATGGCCCATAATGAGGCTATGGCCTGATCTGCTAAAATCCTCTGGCTTATATATTTTCATGATCTAGTACAAATATTTTGCGGAACTTTCAGTAAATATGGTTCCCATCATTCAGGGCTCAATAATAACTGGACCTGAGAGTGCGCCGGAAGGGATTAAAAGGATACAAGAAGCTTTCTCCCAACTACACCACACCCTCATTTGTGCAAGGGATGGACACCAGTGGTGGTCCCTGAACCCAAGGATTGCTCCAAGCTTCCAGAAAATGCTTCACTATAGATAGGGCCCTACCAAATTCACGGCCATAAAAAACACGTCACGGACCATGAAATCTGGTCTTCCCCCGTGAAATCTGGTCTTTTGTGTGCTTTTATCCTATATTATAGAGATTTCACGGGGAAGACCAGCGTTTCTCAAATTGGGGGCCCTGACCCAAAAGGGAGGGACGGAGTGTGTGTGTGTGTGTGTGTGTGTGTGTGTGTGTGTGTGAGAGAGTGAGAGGGAGACAAGGGGTTATTTTAGAGGGGGTCATGATATCACCACCCTTACTTCTGTGCTGCTTTCAGAACTGGGCGGCCAGAGAGCGGCAGCTGTTAGCCAGGCGCCCAGCTCTGAAGGCAGTGCCCTGCCAGCAGCAGCACAGAAGTAAGGGTGGCAATACCATACCATGCCACCCTTACTTCTGCGCTGCTGCCTTCAGAGCTGGGAAGCCGGAGATTGGTGGCTGCTGATTGAGGGCCCAGCTCTGCAGGCAGCAGAGCAGAAGTAAGGGTGACAATACCATACCTTGCCACCCTTACTTCTCCGCTACTGCTGGCGATGGCTCTGCCTTCAGAGCTGGGCTCCCGGCCATCAGCCACTGGTCTCCAGCTGCCCAGCTCTGAAGGCAGGGCCATCACCAGCAGCAATGCAGAAGTAAGGATAGCAGTACTGCCAATCCCTTCCCCCCCCCTACAATAACCTTGCAACCACCACACAATTATTTTTGGGTCAGGACCCCTACAATTACAACACCATAGCATTTCAGATTTAAATAGCTGAAATCATGAAATTTACGATTTTTAAAATCCCATGACTGTGAATTTGACCAAAATGGATTGTGAATTTGGTAGGGCTCTAACTATAGAGAACAGAGCCGTGGCCCTGTCACCCTGTACCAGTTAGCAAAGCTGGTCGTTTGCCAGGGGAACACAAGCTCTTTGTCAAATGGGGATGCAATGACCAAACTCCTGAGCTGCAGTGGCACCAGAACCTCCTACCTTGGGCTATGGCTTTATGTTGTAATTGTGCCCTTTGGCCTTTATGGGCACACAATTTTATTTTAAAAATTGTGTGTCCTTTTTGTACAAAATGATACTGCTCATTATAATCAATCACCATCATGGTCATTGTACCAGGCACTTTTATAGCACTTTTCATCCACAGCTCTTGCAAACCCCTTTTATGGTAGGTTAACATTATTATACTCATTTTACAGATGGAAAGTGAGGACCAAATAAGCACAGTAACTTGTCCAATGTCATACAATGAGTCAGCAATAGAGCTTGAAACATAGCTTTTGGGGACAGGATCCCAAAGTCCTACTCCAGTACCTAGAGATTGTTCATTCATTCCTTAGACTGCACTTGCTTCATTATTAAAATAGGAAGAGTTTCAACAAAGTTTTAATTTATGAAGTGAGACTTAAAAACTTTAAGTAGACATTTAATCCTAGAAAAGAAACAGCTGCCGGACACTACAAAAAAGTCAGCACAACAGCTGTATGCCAGTAATTTATACCCAATGACATTAACAAAACAGACATGGCTCAGTGAGAAACACATATAATCTCATCTGTCCATGATAAGGTTGATATATCTATATCTATATATCTACAATCAAGAATTATTAATATTTGATACTAAACTAACATTATTTTACAGACATTACAGAAATCTGGATTAAGTACACTAAATTCAAATCACCAGAATTAGACACTCATATTCGTACCACCTCTGACAGAACACATTAAAACCACGAGTCCTGGGCTCCCAAAGAACTGCACCCTGAGACACAGAAACAGCACTTGGATTTTTTCTTTTTCTCTTACAGTCATATGGAGATTTCTTAGCTGTCACTTAAGGTGTGTACCTCTCCTGTTACCAAAAAAAGACTGACACAAGATGAAGGAAGCAACAGATATGCAGCACAACTGCTAGGTTTCTCCTACAGATGACATTAGACAGCTGCACTCCCATTGATTCGCTTGAAGCATGAGGAATAAACACTAATAACGCACAGAAGAGGGAGAACACCAACTTATTAGCATAAGACTCCAATTTGTATGCCATCAGGACGATGACAGAATTCAATTCTACGCAAGCCAAACTGTCCTTTCCACTTGTGACAAACTAAAACCAAACTTTTAATAGCTGAATTACTTTGGCTTTTTGCCTAACAGTGTTAAAGGGACTGCATCAGCTTTAGATGGATGCATTTTGTAAAAAAATGTAGATTTCCTTACTTGTGTTACAAACACCTCATTTGATTAGAAAGTTGAAAGAACTTTGGGAAAAGATCTTATTAACATTTCACCTTTAATAAAGAATTTACTTCTTGCATTTCCCTCAGGATGGAAGCTGAAAATAGGCAAGTCAGTTTCATGTTCTGGTTCTCATACTGAAGTATTCCATATGGAATCAATGCAGGGGAATATCTCAAGCCACAACTGGATGATATACTTCCAATACCTGAGTGGAAGATTGTTATTTGAAGTACATCCTCAACAGTTTAGCACCTTTTTTGGGTTTCCCAGACTGGTTTGTGACTATATGGCTTCTCTCTGTCCAGCTCAGTGCATTTACCTTGTACAGTTATTGCTATTTTTGTCCTTTATCATTATGTTAGTGTTGCTACCTTTTGCAATACTATTGAGCGTATCATGATATTTCATGTTTTTCTTTATGTCCCAACTCCTGGAGTCATGTTATTAAGTGTCATTTAAAAAAAATATCCAGAATTTCTAGTCCTCATCGTTGTGGAGAAAAGCTTGAAAAGATGAACCATAAAGGCTCAAAAAACACAAGGCACATGAAGCCCCCCCCCCGATTTAATAGTTTTAAATTTTCATGATTTTTAAACCAATCATGATTTGTGGAGCCTGACTCTTAAGCAACACTTAGGGTTGGTAATGCTGAGTCTGTCTATTAAACTCCTCGTCATAACAAAATATAGGATACAGCATTCACACAAACCAGTTTTGTACCCTCTTTCCCCTCCCCAATATTAGAATGTAGAAAAATTTACTTTTTTTACATTTTGAAACAAGAGGTTCAGCATCTCTGAAAAATCAGGCCATCAAAGTATGTGCAGGAATATTTTGTAGCAGAGCACTGAACTCCTGTTCACTATTTTAAACTTGCATTTTATTATTAGTTTCCCTGCCTGGCAGCGGGTTTTGCAAGTCACAAGTATGGGCTGCTGGAGAGAATTGCTGTGTTGTCTAGTGGGTTAAAAGAGTGCCAGCAAACATTTTAGCTACTCGCTTTTGGTACAGGTGTGGAATAACTGATGGAAGATGTCAGAAGTGTGTTCAGTACTTTTTTGGGCTCTGCACTTAAGCGAAAAGATCACAGTTTATTTGAAGATACTATTGGTTCATGTATGTACTGTGCCATACATTTGAGCTCACAAGAAGTTGTGAACACTGGATATATTTAAATTAAAAGGTCATCTGTGTAGATTTTGGAATTTAACCACTTTTCAGCATTGAGAAACCGCTAACTGCAGTATTGCGTCCAGTTCTGGGCACCACACTTTGATAAAGATATGGACAAATTGGAGAAAGTCCAGAGGACAGCAACAAAAATGACTGAAGGTATAGAAAATATGACCTATGAAGAAAGTTGAAAAAACTGGGTTTGTTTAGTCTGGAGAAGAGAAGATTGAAGGGGGACAAGATAACAGTCTGCAAGTATGTAAAATGTTGTTATAAAGAGGAGGGTTCTCCTTAATCACCGAGAACAGGACAAGAAGCAACGGACTTAAACTGCAGCAATGGAGATTTAGGTCAGACATTAGGAAAAACTTCCTAATTGGAACAGATAACCTAGGGAGGCTGTGGAATGTCCCTCATTGGAGATTTTTAAGAACAGGTTAGACAAACACTTGTCAGGGATGGTCTAGATCAGTGGTCGTCAACCTTTTTATACCCAAGATCACGTTTTGAATCTAAGGGCAACTCAGAGATCTACGCTGCCCCTTCCCCGAGGCCCCACCCCTTCCCCAAAGCCCCGCCCCGCTCACTCCATCCCTCCCTCTCTCCGTTGCTCGCTTTCCCCCACCCTCACTTACTTTCACCAGGCTGGGGCAGGGGGTTGGGGTTCGGGAGGGGGTGCAGGCTCTGGACTGGGGCCGAGGGGTTTGCAGTGTGAGAGGGGGCTCTGGGCTGAGCCTGGGGCAGGGGGTTGGGGTGCAGGAGGGAGTCAGGGGTGCAAGCTCTAGGAGGGAGTTTGGGTGCAGGAGGGGGCTCCGGGCTGGGGCAGGTAGTTGGGGTGCAGGAGGGGGTATGGGGTGCTGGCTCTAGGAGGGGGCTCAGGGATGGGGGTTGGGGTGTGACCTCCCACCAGGCAGCACTTACCTCTGGTGACTCCAGGTCGACAGTGGGCGCAGCGAGGCTAAGGGACCCCTGGGGTGTGGAGGCCGAGGGGCATGTGGCTTCGCGTACTGCTCCTCTCTGCAAGCACCACCCCCACAGCTCTCCTGGCCAATGGGAACTGCGGGGGTGGTGTTTGCAGGCAGGAGCAGCGCACGGAGGGAGACCCCTGCTTCCAGGCTGCAGTGGCTGCTTTCGGGAGTAGTGTGGGGCCAGGGTAAGCAGGGAATCTGCCTTAGCGACAGCCACACTGCACTGCCGCTGGAGATTGCAATCGACCGGTTGGCGACCACTGGTTTAGATAATACTTAGTCCTGCCTCAGTGCAGGGGACTGGACTACATGACATATCGAGGTCCATTCCAGTCCTACACTTTTATGATTTAACAAAGTGGTTATATCAACAACCCTGACAATTAGGCTACTAATTTCTCACTCATATAAAAAGGCTGAATTTCTGAAATTTCACCAAAATAAAATGTTTTAAAATGGGTTTTAAAAATATATCTTTGAATGTTACCAGTGAATAATCTGGGATTTAACCACTCAGTTAAAAGTAACTCCAAGAGTATTATTCCATCTACAATATATAAAAAGTTTGCAAAATTTAAAAAAACCTTTATTACTGCATTAAAGCTAGACTCTATTATTTTGCTAACGAGTCACGCTTTAAATTCAGCTCCTCTCATGAGAAAATAAAAATGTTCACTTTCCTAATGAACTGATTGTTCTCAAACCTCCAACTAATTACCAAAATCACTACCATCCTTAATGGCCTCTCTTCTTGCTCTTCCTTTTCAAAAAGTTCTGCTGGTTCATTTCCTTCAGCTAGTGAGTTAGTTTAAGCCGGCCTTCTCCAGAGACTGCCAATTTTATCATAACCCCCTGTTTATTTTTCTATGACCACAACATACAATCTCCTGTCAGACAAGCAAGGACTACTACAGCTGAAAAAATAAGCTTTATTTCCTTCAGGTGCACTCTGATTTTCCATCTACTAAAGCAACAAGAAATCCCTGCAGAGTCTTCCTACTTTCTTGTTCCCAACTACAAAACCAAGCAGATATTCTTCTTAGGTTCTATTCTCCCTCACCCCAAACCTTTTAATCTCTAAAATGATTGACTGTACTTTAATATCTCATACTTCCAGCAAAGCCAATCTTGGGACAGGTTCTATAAGCACAAGAGCCTGGCAAAATGTGTCACAAGGTGGATTGCCTGCCTGCCTTCTAACTTAAGGCTGCATTTGTCAAATTTCTTTCAGTTCCAGAATTACAAGCTAGCTGGTGTTCTCATGAAATAGTGCAGGGCTTTTCGCTAGTCATTTTATTTCATGTGCCTCTAAAGACATGGCCAAGACAGTGGCCTTTTGTAGATCTCTCTGCTTTCAGCACAAGATGCACTTTCTCCTCCCTTTTCCATTTGCAGAGTCTCCAGGACAGTTTTGAAAAGTACATCATCATAATCTCTCTCCATATTCTCTCTAATATGTAGGATGATATACATACATCTTGTTTACAATGTACGTGCTAGGATTCCATCTCATACTAGTATGAAAGAGACTGAAACCAACCATGCCACCAAATAAAGGCCCATTGTTGGACAGAGGTTGTGGAAGCTGAATGTTCAAGATTTAAACACTAAGAGTGCAAAAGCTTTTGCGCAGTCCCTTAATTCTGCTGTAAATATGAGGGGGGAAAAGTTTAAGAATATTAAAAAAAAAGAGAGCACTTAAGGATATTCTCTCTCTCTCCCCCCAATTACAAATTGCTACCAAGGCATGAAGGACTTTGAGAAGGAGACCTCTACGTGAATGAGTTTTGTAAAACTTCAAAGAGAATGTGATAATGATAATACTTAGCACTTATAGACTGCATTTTACATCTTCAAAGCATGGCAGAATCATTAACTAATTAATCTTCAAAGTGCAGCACAAACATTTAGTAAAAATTCCAAAAAAAGATTCAACACAATTATTCATTATAGAACAGTTACTTATAATTCTCTTGTTGAGCATTAAATTTGAAAGAGTGCCATAGGCTACATGAAGAACACCCTTCAAAAAAGGATGGTACACTGCATATACACACATGTAGCAGTTCTTTAAAGAGTGACTCTAAATAACAGCATCAAGGAGAACCTTGTTTATTGTTTCTCAATGATTCCAGAGTGAATTTGTTAAGTTTACAATTAAAGAAATGTTCTTTCCACCTGCTAGCCCTGCAAATTTAACCTTGGATTTGAAAGTCAAGCTGTGTCCTGACTTATACATTATCATCATCAGGAATAAAGGATTCTGTGACTGCAACTTAATTAACAGTCTACTGATGTTGTGAGCCAGAATTAAATCCAGCTCACTCTTGGGTAGCTGTGTTAGCTTTCCAAGGCAAACCAGTAGCAAAACCTTATTCAGTAACGTTGGCAGACACAATTCCCTAAACATAAATGAAAAGGCTTGATGACTAAAAAGATGCCATTTACAGTGTCACTTTTAAAACGATGTCAGCTCTTTGGGTGAAACTCACCCTATTGCAATGGGCACACAAAATCCTCCCCCCCCACACACACACACACACTTGAGCGGCGGTACAGACAAAGTGGCTTTGCAGGGCCCTTTACCTTCTCTACAATCTGCAAAAGGAGGTTACACTAGCTCTAAATAGGCTGAGAAAAATTGTTTGGGGGTAGGGGAGCTGTGCTGGGTGACGGTTCACAGGAATCCTGCTTACTGAGGGGTATAAGGGTATGAAAGGATCAAGTAACATGCTAGCTTTGGGCGCGACGTTCACCTCTAGCGGTAAAGGACCTGTTACTGCCAGTTAAAGAGTTCTATGTTTGTTCAAGTGGTAGAGACCTATGATTTGCAGATGAAGGCCCCAGGATCCAGACTTGATTCTTTACATGTGCGATATTAATCTACTAGAGCTGGTCAAAAACTGCTGCAACCACCCTCTCCCTCAATGGAAAACTTTATAACCAAAATAAAAAATGTGAAAATTTTTCATTTGGAACACAATTTAAGATTTTTAAACTGATTTTTTTTTAAATTTCAGGGGGGGAGGAGGGGAGAGAGGGAAGGGCACCACCACATCAGACTACCCTCTCATGCTTTTTTCTACCAATCTTCCATTTTCTACTTGCAAAAGTATTTTATTTTCTGACCAAAATGAAGGTGTTTTTTAAAAAAATATTTCATAGAAATAATGGAAAATGTCATGGAAAATGTCAAACAAAATAAATGCATTCAATTCTTTTGTAATTTTTCATGAAATATACTTACCTTTTCTCCACTACTTCTACTGCCTACTAATTGAGTCTATTGTCATGTCATGGATTTTCTAGAGCAGCAGTTGTGTTACAGTCCTGTGGTTTGCCAGGAGCCTGTGGTGTGAATTCCAGTTCCCTTCAACCCCTACAAATACCCCCGCTCTAATCCTAGTTACTGAGGCTGTGTGGAATGGGCCAAAATTAACATTTAAGATTTGAGGTCCAGGGAGAACACAGTAATGTTTAAATTTATATTTTCCACATGGTTTCTACAAACCAGATTATTTAAACTGTGAGACAGCTGTTTAAAAACAAAACACTCAAGGGGCAGTATAACCTGGCTCACAGATAAATTGGTCTGGCTTTGACTTAAAAAAACAGCAGACCCAATCAAGACAGCATGCTGAGCTCCTGCCTGTTGGAAGAAGTGATAGGCTCATGAACCCATTGTGTAACTGAGTGGTAAATTTGGGGTCCAATCACAAATATGCTGCTGCATCCAGGATATAAACTCTGCTTGCTGGGAGTTCCCCAGAATTCAGAAGGAGGAGGGAAAGAAGGCGGGGGGGGGGGGAGGGGGAATCAGAGATCCAGAAGCAACAACACTTGTTTACACTTAAACATAGGATGTGAATTTAAAGAGCAAAAGCTATTCCTGAATTACTCTTTACTCTATGTGTGCATTCTCTTACTGCCAAATAAGAGTGTCTTGTTTTGGCTTACCTCAGTGGTGTCCAACCTTACTACACAGGAGGGACACATAAACCTAAGCACAATCTTGTGTGGTCCAAACAGATTCTACATACACCTCTACCCCAATATAATGCTGTCCTCGGGAGCCAAAAAATCTTGCTGAGTTATAGGTGAAACTGCGTTATATCGAACTTGCTTTGATCCACCGGAGTGCGCAGCCCCCCCCGGGCGCTGCTTTGACGTGTTATATCCGAATTCGTGTTATATCAGGTCATGTTATATCGGGGTAGAGATGTATTTTAATAAGATTTAAAATCACCTGTATTGATTTATATTTTAAGTTCATCTTGTTTAGTATGTAGGTAGGTAGGTTTTTTCTAAGTCCAGTATTGTCTATTTATACACTTGTGTAAACTAAAATGATGTAAACATGCCAAAATGTTAATGAACCGGTACTTAGTATATTGTGTTGAAACAGGCCACAAGCCTTAAGAAATACTCTGATAGGCCATGTATGGCCTACGGGCTGTAGGTTGGGCACTCCTGGTTTAGCTTAATCCACTTTGAAAGGTATTCTTATTCCAGAATAAGAGTGTCCATAGATGGAGCTATTTTTGAGTAATTCCATTTGTAGATAAGCCCATAGTCCTAAATTTAAGTAACAGATGCCACAGAACTAGGTCACAGCAGTGGGTGTGGGAAGATCCAAGAGGAGGCAATTCCACAAAGTATCAAGAGATAGCAGCTCCTAAACAAGCACACTAAAATCTTATCCAGGGTTTAACTCTCCATCCATACCCTCAACCTCCTACCTAAACTTTCCTACATCCAGTATCTTCACCAGCCCAAACTCTTCAGCAGTACTGTGTGGAAGAGGGATTTGGGGGGAAGAGCTGTATCAGCTGTCCAGCTACAGCACTAGCATCACCCTAGGTGAAATGTTTTGGATAAATTCCCTTAGGGAGTGAAGTTCTTTATTCATTCTCAGAATGGGAGGCTGGAGTCCTCTATCCATAGAACAGATGAAGCACACCTTGTGGCAGGGCAAGTTTTCTCACACTGTCCTACCAGATAGTCAACAAGCCTCAATCCAGAAGGAATCTACTCCAGGGATTAAAGTCCATTCAAATCCTTGGCCACTCTACTGAGACTACCAATGGGGTAGCCAGTTAGCAAGGGACAACAATAGAGGTGGTGATGGTTTTTGTGATGCAGACTCTTGTTCCCTGGGACTTACACACAGATGGATTCATTTCACATAGTCCACCACACAAGCATTTGATAAGGATCAATTAGAACCAGCAACCTACTGATGACTCCAGGCCTCATTTTCAATTGCTTGAATTTTGTTGTTGTTGCAGTTTCTTTTGTTTTCAAAAATTTCTTTGAGGCAGCAGAGACTTGGCTGCTGCCATTAGTGACAGTACAAAAGGCCTTATTCAGTCTATGTCCAACCTCTGAACACCACCCAGGGAAGATCAGTGTTCCCATCCAGAAGCAATCCCAATTGTTCTGTTTTCAGAAATAGAAATAGTTGGGGCAGCAAATGAAAATTTCTATGCTAAATCTTCTAAATGCAAAAGATGGGAAACAGAAAGCCGACTACTCTGGAAATGCTCCAAGCAAATTTCGAAATCTTGAGGCAAGCTCTGGAAGACATGTTCAATCAAATTGACAAGAGGCTGGCAGTTCTGCCCAACATGTATATGTTCTCTCTGGTCCAGTCTTCTTCCCACTATTCCTTAAAAATCTAACTTCCAGATTCCATTAGTCCTGAACCCAGCAACAACCTTTATTTCTATACTGGTTGCAAACACAACCCCTCACACCACTTTCCCATGCACCTGCCCAAAGTTTCCCCATGCTGTTCTATTCTCTCCTGCTGGCACCCTGTTCCCCAATCAGCACATAAGGGCAGAATGAAGAGCTCCCATTAAAAGAAATACTTTGGGAGCAGCCCAGGTGGGAATCCAGAGATGGGTCTACACTCCAGGTAAAAATGCTGAAGCACCTCTCCAGTGATACAGTCCTCTTCATCCCCTCTCCTCTTGCTTTTAACTGTCCATTACTCCTGCACTGCTTGATTTTAGGATGCATGCTCATTAAAGAGTCGGCATTTGTTGGCAAGGAAGGATAAGGTGTTATTTAATTGTTTGATCGGGGGGCTATAAGTCTTGGATAGGTGTCAGTTTTTTGTTAGGTCATAAATCCAAATTAATTAATTAAGAAGACATTTTAAGGGCATTTTTATGACTCCAAGTTATTTTTTTCATAAGAGCTTCTACAAAATGTAATACCAACAGGCATTCTTCCAGAAGTAAAATAAATGCTTTCACAGGAATTTGACTTAAACAAACATTCCCTCCATTTCAGGGTATGCACGCCAAATATCGCAGCATTCTGCTATTGTGGGGGAAAAGTGAAATGGGCTTGAAACTGACCAAAAAAAAAAATGTAATTCTCCATAGTAAAACAACCAAAAAAAAAAAAAAAAATAAGTGAACAGAGGTCATAAATAGTAAAAAGTGTATTAGATTTTTTAAATTCTTTCAGTTTTAATAATTTAGAGTAAGGACATTTGTTGTAAATACAATTTTAAGCTGATACTTCCTCAGATATTTTACATCAAATCAATTAAAACTTTAATTTAAAACATTAATTAAAACTTTAAAAAAATAAAAAGATGCCTTGGGAGCCAAACATAGCCCATGGACTTCAATCATGTGGTTTGTGACTGCTCACCTTTAATATGGATAGAAGTGTGTGGCCTTCCATTCCAATTATGGCGAAGAAGTGTATGTATGAAGCTGGAAGGGCATACCGTGTGTGTTCCCAAAGGGATCAGTTCTGGGTCTGGTTCTGCTCAATGTCTTCATTAATGATTTAGATAATGGCATAGAGTACAAAGTTTGCGAACAATAGCAAGCTGGGACGGGTTGCAAGTGCTTTCAAGGACAGGATTCAAATTAAAAATGATCTGGACAAACTGGAGAAATGGTGTGAAGTAAATAGGATGAAATTCAATAAGGACAAATGCAAAGTACTCCACTTAGGAAGGAACAATCAGTTGCATGCATACAAAATGGTAAATGCCTAGAAAGGTGTACTGGGGGCCATAGTGGACCACAAGCTAAATATGAGTCAACAGTGTAACACCGTTGGGGAAAAAAAAAAAAAAAAAGCAAACATCATTCTGAGATGTATTAGCAGGAGTGTTGTAAGCAAGACACGAAAAGTAATTCTTCCACTATACTCCGCGCTGGTTAGTCCTCAAATGGAGTACTGTGTCCAGTTTTGGGTGCCACATTTCAGGGAAGACTGGAGAGAATCCAGAGAAGAACAACAAAAATGATTAAAGATCTAGAAAACATGACATATGAGAGAAATTGAAAAAACTGGATTTGTGTAGTCCAGAGAAGAGAAGACTGAGGGGAGAGATTTCAAGTACATAAAAGATTGTTACAAGGAGATAGGATAAAAATCGTTCTCCTTAACCTTTAAAGATAGGACAAGAAGCAATGGGCTTAACTTGCAAAAAGGGAAGTTTAGGTTGGACATCAGGAAAAAATTCCTGGCTGTTAGGGTGGTTAAGCACTGGAATAAATTGCCTAGGGAGGTTGTGGAACCTCTGTCACTGGTGATTTTTAAGAGCAGGTTAGACAAACACCTGTTAGGAATGGTCTAGATAATACTTAGTCCTGCCATGAGCGCAGGGGACTGGACTAGATGATCTCTCAAGGTCCTTTCTGGTCTTATGATTCTATGTTGGAACATCTAGCCTCTCCAGGCCAACATCTGCGTTGAAGGTGAGGATGCTTGAAATTGCACCATTTAAGCAATTACGTATGGCCTTCAGCCTCCTAGCAAGTTGAAAATCTTGAGTGGGCAAAGTTTTAGCATCCCTATCCCAACCAATCAAAAGAGAAAGTGGTGAGTACCCAGAGAAGAAGAGCGAAGGAAAATCAACCTGAATGTTGCTGCTAATCCTAAATTTCACAGCATTTATTTATGACCACAGAAATGAATCACCTAGAGACCACTTGAAGCTTTAAAGAGATACACAGCTAGAGATTCTAGACCCAAATTTGTACTTCCCTTATCAAATCTGTTGCAAGATCTCCACATTCTAAGTCACTACAGAGGATTGGGATGGGGAGAAAACCCCATTGGTGAGAGGTTGAAAACACCTTCTTATTCTTATAGAACCCACAAGAATCAAGGTTGCGGGCATTTCCTGCTGGTCTTGCACCGGCAGTTAAATAAAAACCATGCTAAATGGAAGTCTATAGTTAAAATAGTTTTAAAAGTTACAACCCAAAACCATCATAAGCAGATATAATGATGGAGGCAAAAAAATAGTGATAAAAAAAATTAAAACCCTACAGGATATTAAAAAGAAAAGCCTGTGGCATGGGACCAAAGGCTGAATTCTCTGGGGTTAAGTCAGACACCTTAGGTTGTAAGCACATTTCCAGTTTTAAAGTGTATCAAGCAAATGGGTCAACTCTATGACAAGTCAAAGAAAGGAAATATTTTCAGATGTCCTTGTACTTTTGCATATCATTGCAAAAGCAGCTGCACGTTACCTGAACTCAGCTAAGAAGATCAGGGAGGCACCTCAGTTTGGCACCATCAACACCTGATACTACTGATGCCATAGCAGACAGGGCTAGGAAGGAAAGCAACTTTGGGAACAGGCGAGACGAATAGGCACAAAAAAAAATCACAACAACATTAGACATGGAATAAGTCTTCATGACATTTTTATATTTAAAAAGTACTTAGACTAAGGGCATTACTTTAGGTATCATCTTTCAATCATGAAATCTCAAATTACGAGCTGCATGCCAGTTTCAGAGCGAAATAAAAGCATGTTGCTACAGCGCACTATGTTAATCCTCTGTACCAACAGAATGTTAAACGCTAATGGAGAAAGCAGAACAAAAGCAAATAAAAATATTTGTATTACTTACCAGAGTTTAAATCACGTCCTGGATTGAAGGCTTTGCTATTAACTGTGGTGGACAATCTATCACAGCTAATAGTTCTAGAAACGTTGGTGTTAAAATTCCCATCAAACCTGAAATGACAAACAACAAGATTAGCAAAGCAAAAGCTGACTTTGTAAAAATGTCTAGCCAAGGATTTATAGAAAAATTATCACTTCGTAAACAGCAACTGGAGTTCCATTTGCATTTTTAATGGCACGGGCAAAAGAAAATCCCAAAGCAAAAAGCGAGCGAGTTAAAACTCCCCCCTTACAGGCCATATCCTACTCACTAATGCAATGTGCTGCATATTTTCATTTTATCCCTTGTGACATGCAAGCACTCATGAAATTAGAGTTGTAAATGCTACGTTAATCTGCAGGCCAGTGCTGGTTTGTTCCCTGGCAGAATATTTGAGTTTTGTCCAGTCCAGTTGTAAGAGACCCTAAGTCAGGGTGGGCAAACTATGGGCTGGGGGCTACATCCGGCCCTCCAGAAGTTTTAATCTGGTCCTCAAGCTCCTACCAGGGAGTGGGGTCGGGGGCTTGCCCCACTCCACACAGCTCCCGGAAGCAGCTGCATGTCCCCCCTCTGGCTCCTATGCAAGTAGCTCTGAATGCTGCTCCTGCAGCTCCCATTGGCCAGGAACCACAGCCAATGGGAACTGCAGGAGGTGGTGCCTAAAGACGGGGCAGGCACAGAGCCACCTGGCTGTGCCTCCATGTAGGAGCTGGAGTGGGGACATGCTGCTGTTCTGGGAGCTGCTTGAGGTGAGCGCCCCCCAGAGCCTGCACCCCTGACCCCCTCCCATGCCCCAACCCCCTGCCAAAGCCCTGATCCCCCTCCTGTCCCACGAACCCCGCGGTTCCAGCCCGGAGCACCCTTCTGCACCGCCAACCCTTCATGCCCAGCCCCACCCCAGAGCCCTCACCCCCGCTTCACCGCAACCCCCAATTTCGCGAGCATTCATGGCCTGCCATGCAATTTCCATACCCAGATGTGGCCCTCAGCAGGGTGGGCAAACTTTTTGGCCCACCCCACCCTAAGTGGTGAAGATCCACCTTGGGAGATCACATCATTAGGAATGTTTTCCAGCTATTCAGCATATATTTTTCTTCTCTTGGTTTCATTCCACTGCTCTTAATTATACACCCTTTTACTAGCCTCAACATTTCCTCTTCCCTGCCTTGCATTCCCAGTGTTCAAACACTGTATTTGTACATGGTTACATCTCTCACCATTACATTTTGGTCTTTGGAAGTCTATATATGAGGCAGTTACAAGCCTACTTTCTGTAGAAAAGAATGGGGACTTCCAGTGTAATTAAAATATACTGCAGGCAGCCTATTACATTTTGATTTTACGTTTTCCATATTCACCAGGTGAAATAATTTAGAAATAGTAACTGAACCTCATTTTAGATACAAAAATATAAATCAAACCCATATACAACTACGCAATGACTTTAATGAAGTGAAGACATTCTCCATTTTGGTCTGTTTTTTAAAATGCCACTGGTCAAGGCTGAATCCCCACTCTGTCACTCCGAGTGCAGAAGTGGGGGCCCGCAAGGATTTTAAAAATTAATACGTGCCACTCCAGGGTTGTATTACACTCCCAAGGTTACAGCTTTTCTCTGACCTTGGCTTGGTAAACACTGCTACCACCCAAATGCAAAAAAACCCCCCTTTGAACCCAGGAGGGAGCATTTGGGAATTCCTCCCTGTGGGGTACCTTCAAGCCCTTTCACCCACCCACCCCGGGGAAGAGCTGAGAAAGAAAACAAAGGAAATTAGATGTGGCTACCAGCTAATCAAACAACATACACAAACCTCTAAGGACACCAAAAATCCAATCCTGTTCTTAAAAAAGGTAAATTTTATTAAAAACAAAAAGAAAGAAAATACATCTTGAACTTACGCTCTTGCTATATTTTAAAAGAGCAATTCCAAAAATCAAGCACCCAAAATAGCTTTCTTGGGGGTTCATCTTAAAGGTTACAAGCAAACAAAAGCATCTGGGGTTAGTACAGAGGGGTCCACAAGCCAATAAGAAATAAAAGAAACAACCCTAATCACGTTTTTAGACATTCCTTAATTTTACTTACATATCTGAGGCTCCAGATAAGTAGGTTTGAGGTATGAATTGATAATTTATAATCATACCTGGCTTAAAGCTGTTTACGGCATTACTGCTCCGTGTCCCTGCAGGCCAGAGAACAACAGACAGAAGGGAAAGTTTCTTTCCCAATTTTAAAAAGTTCTACCTTCCCATTGGCTCTTTTGGTCAGGTGCCCACTCCTTTTCTTTTACCTGTGGGCTTGTTAACCTTTTACAGGTAAAGCAAGCAGAGAACAGATCAGGAGGGATTTTACAGCTAATTGGCTGGCTGGGTGTCCATCAAAGGGAGCTACTCACTCTTCTTCCCCCTTCATGTATCACATCACACTATAGTAAATGTGCTTCCTATTTAAAGTACTTAAATAGCAGCAGCATTTATAAGCCTTTATTTTATTAAAATTACAAATCAAATTCTGATCAAAGGGAACCTTGTCATCAGATCTGATAAAAATAATAGATGCGATGCATCGATGTACCTTATTTGCTATAGCTTAGGCCCAGATTTTTAAAGATATTTAGGCATTGCTGCACTCAGCGTCATAACATCTAACTAATTTAGGAGCCTAAATCTCATTTTCAAAAGGCACTTAGACACTTAGGAGTCTAAACTCCATCAATTGTTGATGGGATTTAGAGCATGTCTACACTATAGGTGCTACCGGGCACAGCTGCAGCGCTGTAGTGTAGACACTGCCTATGTCAACAGAAGGGGTTTTTATGTCAATGTAGGTAATCCATTGCCCAGAGAGGCAGGAGCGTGGTCAGCTGAAAAAATCTTCCATGGATTTAGCCATGTCTACATCAGGGAGTAAGTCGGGCTTAACTGTAGCACTCAGGAGTGTGAATTTTTCACACCTCCTGAATGATATAGCTAGGTCGATCTAAATTGTAAGCATAGATCATGGCTCAGACTCCTAAGTGCCTAAATCCCTTTTGACAATGAGATTTAGTCCCCTAAATCAGTTAGGTGTTGTGATGCTAAGCACAGCAATGCCTAAAAATGACTCTGAGCACCTTGGTAGGATTTGACACCCAGTCGTATTATTAAGGATCCTCATCAATTACGCACATCCTGTCAAAAATACTCTGCCACTAATCTATCCCTTGGAAATCATAACCAGTTACCTTGCACACTGAGTCTTCATGAGGTGAGGTTCTGAAAGAACCTAGCCTTTTTTGAAAAGAAGTTGGTGGAAAGCAAGTTTAGGAAAGACATTGGGGTAGGAAAATTCTTCAGGACTATCAAATGTCCAGTCTTACTGTTTTAGTTAAAAATGCTAATTGTAGAAAATACTTTGGTAACCTTAAATCAGTAAAAATACTGGCCACTTTGTGTCAATATTAACAAACAAAAAAATCTGGCGTGTATTTATATAATATCCACCTCACTGCACTCTCATTCATTAATTTGGACCCACATTCAGTAAAGGATTTAAGCACATAATTAAACCTCTGTCTTCAGTAGTGATGGGATTACTCAGCTGCTTAAAGTCAAGCACACACAGAAATGCTTTGCTATATCTATTTGCTAAAATTGTTAAAGGTGAAGCTGGTCATCCTCCTCTTTCCCCACCCCCCACCACCGAAAAAAAATTATCAACACAGATTTTCATTTAAAAACAATATTTTTTTAATTTACAAGCAAGTGGTCAAAAATTCAAAATTCAGATCAGCTCTCTAAAGAAGTCACACACACTCACTCGGAGCTTGATCAGATGAGCAGTTCCACTTTAGCCACATTAGAAACTAAAACAGTAAATAAGCTCTTGAGGATAGAGACTGTCTACTCTGTGCTTGTACAACACTTACCACGTCTGCGGCTCCTAGGCACCGTCACAATGCAAATAATAAACGAACTACTCAGTGAGCTCAGTTAGAGAAACAAGTAAAGAGAAAATAAGAGAACGATATAAAGGAAGCATAATTAGAGGCTGCACACTTTGTTGCTCATGTAGGCAGAGCTGTGTGTTATCCAACTTCTGAAGTGCAAATGCAAGCCTGGGTGTGGGAGCTGGTCAGAATGGGGGCAGTGCTGGACGTGGTAGGGGCAGAAAGGGGCCAACTGTGGCAAGGGGCATGGCTGAATGACAGTTCAGCATATATAATTAACAAAGTGTGTTACCCTCTGGTAAACTCCTGCCTGTGATATGTGTAGGCAGCAACAGAGAGTGCCAGAGAGCTTCCTCTACCTGACGTGCCAAATGGGCATGCTGTGGACCTAATCCTAGTGAAAAAAATCAGTATTTTCCAGTTTTCACCAAAAACCAGTAGGATCTGCCCACTGATACCCAGATCATTCCCTGGAATTTTGGAATTGATTGGATGTGGTTTTCAAAAATTACTGTGTTACAGATGGAGAAGTCGAGAGCAGGGTCTTGTGTTGCTCCAACAACACAGCATTCTCTCACATTTTGGGTGTGTTATTCGTGGCTCCATCCTCCATATTTGAGGATGAGTTGAGGTTTGCACTTAAAACAGGGATTCAACCACTTCATAATGTAGCATGTTTTTGAGTTACAATTCATTTTTAAAAAATCTTGTAAGAAAATTTAGCACTTGCATTAAACATTTATGGATCTTAATGATTAATAATATGATCTTAATAAAGGAATAGCACAAAGTCTAATTTTACATGTACTTAGAATTCATTGGAATCTCATGCAGTGGCTGAAGTTGACGAAATAAGATGGCATTTAAACTTAAGTGTTCATGATTGTTATATCTACCCTGTGGTGACACCATGACATAAAATAGTTTTAAAAAATATCAAATGTGTCTTTAAAAATCAGTTTAATCTAATCTGTGACCACAAATGCTACAATGCCTTAATCATAATATATGGTTATTGAAAATATCACTAAAGGGCAGAGATGTGGCTCTTTGGGTGCCTTCACACTGTGTATTTTCATACCATAACAACATGTTTGGACTTCTTTTAAATTTAACATTAATTTTGATTATAATGCTTGTTTTTGGACAATTAACACCCTCGAGTTTTTCTCCTAAAAAAATTTACATGAAGTCTTAACCCTAGTTCCATCTTAATGCAGTATTTTTGTCTGGGAAGATATATAGGACCTAATTTTTTGCATCCTAAATAGGGTGACCAGATGTCCTGATTTTATAGGGACAGTCCCGATTTTTGGGTCTTTTTCTTATACAGGCTCCTGTTACTCCCTAAGATTCCTAAGCACTTTGTGTACGCGTTGTGACAAAGTTCCTCCTCTTCCTTGGTGGGTCCTGCACTTATTGGCAGATTTACTCACTTCACAGATTCACCCTGTGGGTCAGGAAACAGTCCAGAGACCTTCCCCTCTGGTAGAAGCTATAGTCCAGGTCAATTCCTCTTGTGTTTGATCAGGAGTTGGGAGGTATGGGGGGACCCCGGGCCCGCCTTCTACTCCGGGTTCCAGCCCAGGGCCCTGTGGACTGCAGCTGTTTAGAGTGCCTCCTGGTACAGTTGCACGACACCTACAACTCCCTGGGCTACTTCCCCATGGCCTCCTCCCAAAACTTTCTTTGTCCTCACCACTGGACCTTCCTCCTGATGTCTGATAACGCTTGTACTTCTCAGTCCTCCAGCAGTACGCCTACTCACTCTCAGCTTCTTGCACACCTCTTGCTCCCAGTTCCTCTCTCTCACACACACTTCCACTCCCCTGGCTTGACTGGAGTGAGCCCTTTTATAGCATCAGAGGGGCCTTAATTAGAGTCAGGAGCTTAACTGCCTCACCTGACTCTTAGCAGGTTAATTGGAGTCAGGTGGTCTATTAGCCTGGAGCAGCCCCTGCTCTGATCACTCAGGGAACAGAAAACTTATATCTCCCTTCTGCTACTCTGCTGTTCCCAACTGGTCTGGGTCTATCACAGTGTATATAAATTTTATAATGTGTACTACACATTCTCACATGCATCTATACACTGTTATTACATATATGCCAATCAACAACACTACTTATTCTTTCCCATCCCGCATACTCTCACCCATCACTTGAAGTACAACCATCTCAGTGGTTGGATGTGGTAGCTGTTTAATTTCATACAGCAGTACTGCATAACAGTTTAAACAGGAAGCAGAAAATATGGGGGAGGTAGGGGGTATGGACAGAGAGAATGTAACTATCCACACTGTAATTTCACCAGGGTCCTGGGACTGAAATCCTTGCTCTTACAAAAAATACTGTATCTTTCTTCATTGAGCACATATGCTCAATGCTGCTTGTTGCATCTCATCAAAAGAGCACTGTCAGTAGCACAGGGTCATTGCTGATGCTTTGATTCAGTGCTGGTTTAGCTGGCATTGGTATTACCTATTTATCACCAATACCACCCTCCTGCAGTATCTGGGATTTCTTTAGAGATCTGCCTCCGAGTACCTCTGAGACCCAACTTTGCTGTGCTTGTGAAATCACAGCCGAAAGTAGATCAGCTGCAGCAAAAAGGATGATAATACAATAACTGAACTAAACCAAGAAGTACCACCATTACTTAATGGGAAAAATAAAGAAGACAGGGCAGAGCTTCAACTAATGAGGACAAGTATTCATAGTCTTAAAAAACCCAAAAGTCTGCACAGAAATTAAAACTTATCTTAAACTATCATTATGTTACAGAGACTGAAGACGGGATTTTTTTTTTTTTTTAAAACATGGATAGATGGAGCAGATCTATAATTCTAAAATGGAAAGAATATCTTCTGGGACACCGAGTCAGACTAAAAAAAGCATATAGGCAGGGTTGGTAGCACAACCTAGTAATAAGATTGTCTGACACCTCCCACTATAAGAGGTTGCAAATAACTTTGCCCAACTTGAACCATTTGGGCTGAAACTTTCCAGGCTGGGTGCCTGCTTCAGGCTGAATTTTATTGAAAAAATTTCAACTAAAACAGTTCAGCTGTTTCCAAGAACAAGGCTAGGAGAAATTAAAATATCCTGGCAACCTTTTCTTTGAAGAGCTCTAGTGCCCCATGCTTTGGAGCAGGGACCTGAAATTTAGCAGGGAGGGTGGTCTTTGTGTCAAGAATGTCCCTTTTGCTGTCCCCACGAAAATCTGCCCACAATTGGGTAAGTCACAAGCCTTTGAAAAACTGTACTTCACACATGCTCAGAGACTATTTAGATTTTAGCAGCTATAATCTCCTAACATTGCATTGAGCACACTTGAGCCTCTGACAGTGCCTAGTGCTGACTAGACTGTGCACCCTCCAGCCCAGGACTACAGAAATGAAGCTGGATGTTTCCTGTAATTGCTGCTCCAGGACAGGGTAGGCCAAGTACTGGAATGGAAAGCAAGGAGCCTGGCTCTCTTTTCTGTTTCTCCCCCCCCCCCTCCCACTTTTTTGCTGGCACCCAGACAGGGCTGAGGAAGAAACTCCCTGACCTGAAGGAAAGGGGATAAAAGTTGGATAGGGGAAGGGAAAGTAGCATATTGGGACAAGGAATCTGGGGAGACTAGGACTAACTGTGGAGAAGAGAAATTGTAATTGGGAGTTTGGGGAGATGGATTGGTTGGGTAAGGAGACTGGTACTAGGATGTGAGAAGTGCAGCGATCGAACCTGGCTGTGCAAAGGGGAAACAGATCTGACAAGGAACTGGGGGAGAATCTGGAAGGCTGGGCACAGACTGGGACTGGGATGAGAAGCTTGAGGAGTAGAAACTGGGACTGGATAGGCCAGGAGAATGTGAATGAGACGGGGTTCTCAAACTGGGGGTCGGGACCCCTCAGGGGGTCGTGAGGTTATTACGTGGGCGTCGTGAGCTGTCAGCCTCCACTAACTTCAATTGCAGCTGTGAGTACACAGCACCTCTGCAAATTAGACCCTAGGGTTTCAAGTTGGACACCCAGAAAATGAGGAACCACCTGTGAAAAAATTGTGTTAAGTGACTTGCCTAACACTACATAGGAACTCTGTGGCAGAGGCAGGGATGGAATCCAGTTCTTCATGGCAGCATTCAACAGCCCAAACTGTGAGGCCCTACTTTCTCATGCTGCCTCACTTACTATATGCCTTCCAATTTCTGTGACAAATGAAGAAGGATCCTACAGACAACAGCCTCCTTCATGATGCACCCCTGATTTATCCCCAGAAGAGCTCTATATGCTGTGCACTGAATGAGGCAGCGGTCCTGTGGAAAAAATAGTATGTAGTCATGTAATTAGACTATCATACTGCCCTACACACAAGGGGGCTGAATTAAGATTGCACAGATAACCTTACTTCTGGCATTTCCTAACTCTGAGCGCTTGATTTTGCAATCTTAATAATGGTCTTTCAACATTTTGTGTGTGTCCAGCCCCCTGTGGTGAGGCAGAACCAAGCACACCTAGACCATCTCTGACAGGTTTTTCTTTTTTAAATGTTCTTAAAAACCTGCAATGATGGGGATTCCATAACTTTCCCTGGAAGCCTATTCCAGTGTTTAACTATCCTTATAGTTAGAATTTTTTTCCAAATAGTTAACCTAAATCTCCATAAGCCATTTCTTATTATCTTACCTTTGACACTCAGAGAACAACTTCTCTCTGTCCTCTTTATAACAGCCCTTAACATATTTGAAGACTTCTCAGGTGGCCACTTAGTCTTCTTTTCTCAAGATTAAATATGTCCAGTTTTTTAACCTTTCCTCATAGGTCAGGTTTTCTAAAACTTTTTATCTTTTTTTGTTGCTATCCAATTTATCCCCATTTTTCTTAAAGTGCAGTGCCCGGAACTGGACAAAGTACTCCAGCTGTGGCCTCACCAGTTCTGAGTAGAGTAGCACAGTTATCTCCTGTGTCATACATACAACACTCCAGTTAATTCACCCCAAAAGGAGATTGCCCTATTTCATAACTACATCAAATTGCTGACTCATATTCAATTTGTGATCTAGCCCCCAAATCTTTTTCAGCCGTATTACCGCCTAGCCAGTTATTCCCCATTTTGTAGTTGTGTGTTTGATTTTGTCTTCTTAAATGTAGTACTTTGCACTTGTCTTTACTCAATTTCATCTTCTTGTTTTCAGACCAAATCTCCAATTTGTTCAGGTTCTTTTGAATTCTAATCCCTTCCTCCAAAGTGCTTGGAACCCCTCCCAGCATGGTGTCATCTGCAAGTTTTAGAAGCATATTCTCCACTCCAACATCCAAGTCATTAATTAAAATATTGAACATTCTATACATATATAGTAAATATTCAAAACATATTCTAATATCAAATAAATAATACTGAGAAAGACTAAGGAAATGTGAACCCTTATGGGAAGGATCATGACATTTTAAGATGATAGGAATTAGCCAAGGTGGCCTATTGGTGCTGACAGCAGGGTAATTCTTTAATAACTACTGTAACATACCTCATGATATATATTTCTTTATTCGAGAGCATCTGGAACCTTCTCAAGCCCCAATTTTCCTTCCTCCATTGTGATTACCTCTCTCTCTCTCTCTCTCTCTCTCTCTCTCACATGAGCGCAAACACACACACACTTTCCTAGACGCACTGTACTACTGAAATTGCCAGCTTTAAATTACCTGGTAGAGAAGTAATAAATACCTTGATTTAAAATGTCAAGGCACAGCAGTACTTTTCTTCTTCTTGCACTTAAAAGCTGCCAGACTGAATCCTGGATCTGTCAGTCAGGACATGATAGGTAGGATATGAAAAAGATTTAAAGAACAAGAACAACGTGTCCAATTTTGACACACCCTCTGGGGAAGGGACTAGTAACAGACGGTATTACCCTCACTGATCCCTCTCCTCCACCTTCCTTATTCAAATGATTTTATCTCATCCACAGACCAACACTTGCTCCCTTTCTCACTGCCCTTTGATAGAGAAGCTTCATCCTTGAAAACAGTGTCATATGCCATTAGAGGTGGGTGTTTCAACAGTAACACTGTATATATTTACATAGTACCTTTCACCCTAGTGTGTCAAAATGCTTTAATGCAAAAATTGGCCAACCAAGCCACACAACATACCAAAGAAGTAGGAGTATTAATACATTCATTTCCCCAATGAGTAAAAATCAGGCACAGAAAGGTTGTAATATCCCCAAAGATCTCAGCAGCAGAGCTAGAAAGGAACCCAGGAGTCAACCCTGTCCTGCCCCCTCCTCAGATTCTGACAACTACACCTCTTTTCCTTATTCCTTCTACACATTCTATTCCTTGTTAGTACATTCACGCAGTTAGAACAGCAGAGAACATATACAAAATAGATAAATTTATAATATGGAAACTAGCTAATAAAATATGCAGAATAAAAGATTGACAGCACCCCTGAGACAGAATTATTATAGCATTTGCTAGTAATGAATGCTGCAGTAAGGGTTAGACAGGGAACAGTATCTAAATTTATTTTCAGTTGCTGTTCACTCAAACTGGTTTTGCACATTTTCCAAAAGGGATTTATTTTGAAAAGTTTAAGCTAAATCAGGTTCAGCCATTTTTGTGGCAGGAGGCAATCCATGTTCCAAATGAAATTTTGACGTTCACATAGCCGTAAACTTCTTTTTTTAGTCCTTTGTCAGAAAACAAATGTGAAAAAAAAAACAAGCAAACATTTCTGTATTTGTAAGATCATGCTTATAATCTGTATTTATGCATATAACAAGAATTTACCATTTGTTTCTTTCTGACTTAACTTAAAGCCACATCAGTTAGGATATATTGCTAAATTATTTAGCAATGTATCTCTGCACTAAATCAATTTTTTAAAAATTTCCTGGCTTCGGTTGGCTTGATTTCTTAACTGTAACTTGACATTAATTCTAGCTTCTGTACTTATTTACTTACAGATATTGTAACTTCCCTATATGAAAATGTACAACCTGCTAAATCATTTAGTTTGGAAGAAGATATAAACTCCACAAAAGTGAAATTTGCACACAACTGTTGATTGCCTCCACTGCTGGATATAAATAAGTCCTGATTTTTAGCAATATCCTACATTTTTACAGGCTGAAACACTAGCTTGTAGACTAATTGGGCAACATAGATGACAGATAAGACCCCTTCTGAAATCTGGCCTCAAATGGTACAGGTGACAATATTCAAATCATTGTTTATCAAAAATCCCCCCAGAAAAACTATATAGTTGGTTGTAATTAGTTTCTGTACGTACTTAAATAAGATCAAACCGTTGGCTGAATTCAGTTTTAAGAGAAGTAACATTCACTCCAATCCCCCCTCCCCTTTTCATATATATAAAAACCCTTCCTTCTGGATTCACTTTAATGAACAACTGATCGAAACTGCATCCCGAGGGAGAAAACAGAACTGTGACTCCCACTTTGATCTCTTCCCCATGGAGAAATTCACTCCCTGCCTAGCTTGCAAGATGTTCATTTGATTGACATTTGCTCTGATGTGCAAACTGCTTTGAACTTCAGACATTTAATTCCCATCAGGCTGCAGTCATTTTTATTCTCCTTCAACAGGATTTACAAGCAGGAGATCAGCAAATGCAGAAGATAAAATAAATTTGCAGGAGCTTTGAATCTTACATCAAAACAGTGTTGAAGTGAGCTCCAATTGGATTTCATTCGGCCTCAATTCAGTGTAAATCAAGTTCTGCGCAATTTCAGTTTAGAAAAAATAAGGGAACGTTTATAAAAATGACACATATCTGACGGGGTCTGCCTATTGTATTAAGGTCGATTTCTTTTCTCTCGCTCTTTGTTTAATTTCCTGTAAGGGTGGTTTTGGTGGATAAATGCAGCTATGTAATACATTCACTCAAAATTCAGCCTTTTCTTTAAAATTCTCAAACTGGCATGTTTTATTGATAGCAAGACATACCTTTCTACTCATGTGTGTGTGTATATACATGTATATACATATATATATGTATATACACACACACACACACACACTGTAGGATTTAAATATTTAAATAGTTTGGGAAAGAAACAGTGGTTTTGATTTTTGTTTTTTTAAAGTTAAGTGAAAATGGCCTCACAGGCAAATCTACTGATGGAGGCCCCAATTCAACAAGATACGTAAGCAAGTGCCAGAGTAGCAGCTGTGTTAGTCTGTATCCACAAAAAGAACAGGAGTACTTGTGGCACCTTAGAGACTAACATTTATTTGAGCATAAGCTTTCGTGGGCTACAGCTCACTTCTTCGGATACAAGTGCATAACTTTAAGCATATGAGTAGTATCATTGACTTCAAGCATGCTTTCTGTCACATATAAAGAAGGTAAATTATCTGAGTCATGTGCTTGGGAGAAATACTGCAACACAGCAGTGCATATATTGACACAAGCTGCTGTAGCAAACCCCTCTCTAGCCTGAAGCACAGGCAAACTTCCTCCCACAAAGGAAAAGTTACATTCCAAGACAGCCAGTTCCTCAATGCCCGTTAATTTGAAAGTCTGTTTCTATACATGTAACTCCAAGGCTTACACTACAGAAGCCTTCCAGATTCCCTGAACACCCACAGCCATCTTTGTTAGTCTGGTCAGCTCTGCCAACTCAGGGTACATCTACACTACAGCGGGGAGTCGATTTAAGATACGCAAATTCAGCTACGTGAATAGCGTAGCTGAATTCGACGTATTGCAGCCGACTTACCCCGTTGTGAGGACGGCGGCAAAATCGACTTCTGCCGCTTTTTGTTGGCGGCGCTTACTACCACCTCCGCTGGTGGAGTTAGAGCGCCGATTTGGGGATCGATTGTCGCGTCCCGACGGGACGCGATAAATCGATCCCCGAGAGGTCGATTTCTACCCGCCGATTCAGGCGGGTAGTATAGACCAGACCACAGTGTAAATTTCCTTTAGTAGGGTCCAATCCAGTTCTCTTTTGGAAGTGCAGCACTTTAAATACTAGCTAAAGCAATACATTTTAAAGGAACTGATGGGATTCCCCTTATCTCCCACTTAACTGCTCATGAGAGGAAGGATAAACAAAGAAAGAGCTGTGATAAAATTGAACAGCATTAGCAAATATTTAACCACCTGTTTAAAAAGGAGAAAAGCCCAGCCCACTTCTGAAGGAACTATCACATTCATAAAGTAAATGATCTTCAAAAACAGGTTTGTAGGTTTACTTATTTAAACAGCTACACTAATGGATGTACTGCAAAGTTGTCAAGTAATATGTCACACTGATAAGTATTACTCCATTCTATCTTTTCACAAATTGAGACAGATAAAAGCATTCCATAAACTCTTATCAGCAGTGGGGACTAAAGCACAGAAAACAGAGCTCAAGCACCGCAAAGGTGTGTAAACAATGTCAGCTAAATATGGGGAAAAGTTGCGTACTCTTAACATGAAACAAATACCATCACAGAGTACTTTAAATAAATATTTTTGGAGACTCCTAAAATAATTTTATATAAAAATTAGTAATGAAACTTATTTCTCCCGGGCAGAGGGAGGGATCTGCACATGTGTTCGAGTGCATGCATATGCCCCACACATGCAAATAAGTTCCTCATTGCTCTCAGGGATGACCCACTGTGGCCAGGTGCAGAATGCCATGGATACAGGATTGCCGGGGAGGGTTTTTAAAGTATGGGGGAGAGAGAAGGGAAACCCAGATTGGGTTACAGATAATTTTCTCTCTATCTAGCAGGAAGTCAGTTCTCTGCCTCTTCTTTTCTTGAGTGAATGGTAGCTTTTATGAAGATTAAGAAACTGACAATCCCCTAGAAATGGAGTCCTGTCTTCAGGACAAGGATGGAGCACGCAGCAGCAGAACTAGCTCCTTCATGTTACCCCCACACATACATTTGGGTAAGAGGCTGGGATCTCTTCTTTCTGAAGTAACTCTTACTGCAGTTATCCATGGCTTTGTGATCCCCAGACTGCACTACTGCAATGTGCTCTATGGCTCCAAGGTACTTATCTCTACACTGCAAAAACAGACCTGCAGCCACGAGTCCCAGAGAACCAGGTCAGGCCAACTGCCTTGCACAACAGGGCTGAAAATAGCAGTACAGACATTTGGGCTCCGGTTTCGAGACCCACGCCCCAACTCTGGGTTTCAGAGGCTGGGCTTCAGGCTGGGCCCTTATGTCTACAGTGCTATTTATAGCACCATAGTGCAATGGTTCTCAAACTTTTGTATTGGTGACCCCTTTCACACAGCAAGCCTTCGAGTGTGACCTCCCCATATAAATAAAAAATATTTTTTTTATATTTAACACTATTATAAATGCTGGAGGCAAAGCGGGGTTTGGGGTGCAGGCTGATAGCTCGCAACCCCCCGAGAGGTCACGACCCCCAGTTTGAGAATCCCTGCCATAGCGTGTGCCTGAGTCAGCAGACCCAGGCTCTGAGACCGACTGCCACGTTTCTGGGTTTTTTTGCAGTGTGGACATACCCTAAGTGTCAGTGGGACTACTCACAGGCGTAAATACTTTGTTGAAACGGGACCTATAAAGAGGCTACCTTTGAAGACCACTCAGCTAGAAGACTCAGCTAGTGCAGAACATGGCTGCCACTGTCTTTGGACCCAATCATGCAAGAAGCCATACGTCTTGCAGGGGACCTGAAATATAGCTAGGCAATACATCTTTAGTCCTTGAAATCAATGGAAGCTAAAGCCCAGGGAAGAGGGTGGGCATCAGATCCTGAACTCCAGCCTCAAAGCGCTGTCTACACAGTATTTTAGAGCCCTAGCGCGAGTCCCGTTAGCCCGTGTCTGTCAACCTGGGCTGGGTGGCTTGTTCCCAGTCACTCCAAAATGCTGCATAGACCATCACTGTAAACAGTTTGTGCTAATCAAAACTCTCCTTTCTAAGCAAAGACAGAGTACAGGGCATCTGTGCAGGCTCAGGCTGAAGTAACATCCATGGCCTTCTGGGCAGCCCCTGCAGTGCTGGACTATTGGATCCATGTAACTGTTGGTTAACTAGCCACAACCTCCCATCCTCAGGCCTATTGTGAAACTGTGCTTCATGGTGTAAAGCGGATGCAGAGAACATCCCTGTGTTACCTCTCCCATGTGCCATAAAGTGGGCTGCTTCTGCTGCATCTTGGCCCCTTACGTAAGCCAGAAGATTTGGTCCTAAGAAATCGACCTTGCAGAAGCTGACCATGCAGACCCTGCTCCTGCACACTACAAGTTCTGTAGTGTGCTTTGATCCATCCCACTTTAAAACAGGAATAGATCAAAATGCACTATGGTACTTTAAGTGCATGGGAATAGGATTCACATGGACAAGAAGCGCACAGACAAATGTAATGGAAGTGTACCACAGGCTAGTATGAGGTCAACTTACCTGCCAGCTTGGAGTACTAACTGTCCTTATAGACAAGCCCATAGTGAGACCTCATTTGGTATATGCACTCAGTTCTAATTGCCTTTTTCAATACAGAAATACAGTGGAAGGCAACCAAAATTATTCCAGGGTTCAGGATTTTAAATTCAACATATGCCAAAATGACTATAAAATACACAGCTCTAATACCCAGGACAGCATGTCACACCTGGAACAAAGTTAACCAAATTTTAACTAATATTTAAAGGATGTCAATTGAAAAAAAATTCTGCCTGAGAATTTTGTATTCGGTATAATAAACTGGGCCCCAATGTCCAAGTTCATTTCATGTGAGTGCATCTCTGTGCCGGTATGGAGCCCTACTGACTTCGGTGAGGCTCTGTGTGGCTGTCGTGGTGAATCTGTATGTAAAGAACTGCAGGATCAGAACTTAAGTCAAGGCCAAAAAAAAAAAAAAAAAAAAAAAAAATCCTCTCTATTTTTACAGCTCATTTACTTTGTGCATTTGACAGCACTTTATGTTTAACTTATTTCCACTGTTTTGTTGACGGTCTGTTAGAGCCCCTTTTGTATACAGTACTAACGGGATGACCTCATTCTGATGCACTGCTCTGGGAGAAACTCACATGTAAATCCTACAAGAAGGGATTTACTAGTAGCTGCAGTAATATTAAAGCAAGACTGCCAAATCAGTGCACAGATAAATGGGCAACTTGCATCCTTAGAGTTTCCAAACGACTTAATTTGTGTTTCCTTGGGAGAGGAGTGTTTTAAGCATTATAAATGGGTGATGTAGTCTTATGCAATAGGGTTTTATTAAGTCAAGGAGCAACATAATTTAATTAAACAGTGTTTTTATATATTAAAAAAAAAAAAAAACCCACCACCCCAATTCAATCATAAACTATGTCTGGAGCCTGCATGACATCTGTTTTTCATGGATTCTTCAGGCTCCTTTAATGTGGAAACCCAAGCTTAATTTTTCCCAGGAGGTGTTATGAGATTAAAAGATCTCATACTATTTTCCCCTCTCCGCCTTCTCTACCACACAGCAGGCTAGCTGTCCTTCTAGCTGAGAAGGGTTGGGCATAGATTTATCTGCCTCTCATCAACATTCTTCTGGTTGGTTGGAGCAGTGATATGTGCTCTCTCTTCCAAGGGCTCAGTGTGCTGGCACGGCAGTGTTCCCAGTCTTTTAAAGCCTTGGAACAGGGAACAAGCTCAAATCCATAATTCTGATCACCTGACCGCTGATATACTTTGTTACCATTGGACTGCCTTGGCCAATACCATGTTTTTACACCTTCTGCTTCTGTCCTAAGCTGAGATGGCTTGCAAACCACCTGTCTGACATTAGCCCCTTTCTGCTCTGCAAAAAGCCCAGAGGCAGATATAATGGAAGGTGGGAAAGGCTGGCCAATCACATGCTCTCTCTCACCAAGGGAATGCTCTTCAAAAAGGACCTTAATCTTGACTCCTATCAGCAGTAGGAAACAGACCTTATGAGTTCATTTGTGCAGGGAGTGATAATTTGACTACCAGTTTTTCCTCCCCAGCAAGGCAGAGTTATAACCACTGATCCATATAGACGGAACATTTTAGGATGTTGGAAAATCGCTAGGAAAAAAGTGGACTCCCCCCACCCCCAACCCAAGGGGATTTCTGGTTCTTTAGAGGTCATCCAAGGGGATTTCTGGTTCTTTAGAGGTCATCCAAGGGGGCTTGCTAACTTGCTTAATGAGGTAAATCATGTCCTCATTATTATAGTGTACTACAGGGAATTATTCTTGGGGTTGACTTTTAAGTTCCTTTGAGAGAGCAGTCCTCTCGAAGGCAAACTGGCTCTTTCTTCCACACTGCCCTTCTTTGGGCTTCTTTGAGAGAAGATAAAGTAGATTTGTACCTGTCTGCAGTCTAGGCAGGATAATTACTTTGTCTTTAAGAAACAAACTGAATCTCCCCAAGAATTCAGGTGCAAGAGGTACACTAGGCTTTGGCCAATCCTCTCCATTGTGACCGGCTGCAGGAACGCGGAAGTGCTGGTTTCAAAGCTCGTACCACAGAGAAAAGCAAACAATTTGCAGCTTGCTTTGAGTGAGTAAATGAATGAGCAGGGGGCCGGGAGTTCGGAACTTGCAAAATAGAGAGCTGACATGCTCCAAAAAGCACTCTCTCTCCCCCCACACTCCCGGTCACAATCCACCCCACCCCCCAGTTTTGAAAAGCACGTTGCAGCCACATGAATGCTGGGATAGCTGCCCATAATGCACCGCTCCCAACACAGCTGCAAATGTTACAAGTGTGGCCACACCACTGCGCTGGCAGCTGTCAGTGTGGACAGACTGCAGCGCTTTTCCCTACTCAGCTGTACGAAGACAGGTTTACCTCACAGCGCTGTACAGCTGCAAGTGTAGCCCAGGCCTAAGTGTGAGAGTGAGAGAGTGAGAAAGAGAATTCTGAAACAAAAAACATTCCTTTGCACACACTCCCCTCTGGGGAGAGGATGAATGAACAAACACATGACAGGATGTCAAGTCACATTGCTTAGTGCACTACTGGAAAGCACTCAGATACTACAGTGATGAGTGTGGTATAAGAACCTATACAGAATAGAATAGTACAGATTGGGGGCTCCAAGTCCAAGAAATAGTGTTATGTGTTCCCCATTCTGACATGACAGCAGCAGTTACCCAACAAATTATAATTTGAATTCTGTCATACACTCATTCCATGGTTCTGGTACATTAACGCCAGCTGTGTATTAGCATGATTGCTGCTGCTGCTAAATGTAAACAGCCCTCAGCTGCACTTGGAACACAGTGGGTGGCAGGGTCAGATGACAAATATATTTTCAAACTTACATTGCAAGTACAATAAAATACAAATTACAAATACAAAAATACTACTTGTCAGTGTCTTGGAAAACAATCTGTAGTGTTTTCCAATGAATCCTGTATCAGTGCAATTCTAGAAATCTTAAACATTACCCAGAGGTCTGGTTTAACAAACCTGTATAAAACCAACTGTTCATATCAAACTTCCTCACACACAGTTATAAATATTGTTCATTTGGACTCTGCACGATATGAGCTTTATCTCCAGTTCTACATAATGGCAATAAACTACACATTGTTTTCATTGTCATCTCTCACTACTTTAATTAAAGTAGAGACTAAAATGTCAAGCTTATTTTATGTTGAATTTCCTATTTTATTGGTTCTATTTCCTTTTTATTGGTTTATTTTTACTACCCGATTGCTGTACTCGTGTTTTCATTCATCTTAAGCAATATAGCAATGTATACATTTTACTTCTAAACCAATGCTCAGATTGCCAAGCTATATACCAACAATAAACTGTCACACTTTAATCATCTTTGTCAAAATAAAACCCTCCTCTTTCATGCACAAACACAAAAAACCCACTATTCCATTAATCAGTTTTTTCATACTAGCCTGCTACCAATACTTCATTCCAATTTTCCATGAGACGCTGGCAAAATTCCACAGTACTGAAATTACAAAAGTTTGGAGGAGAAATATATGGAAAATCGACTATAAAAATAAATGCTAACAATTTGGCTTCTGATTACATACAGAACTGAAATGGTGTCTGGTAATAATTTGATTCAATAATTTGATTTCTTTGGAGTTCTCTTACACTAGTCAAGATGCTTGAGTTATACTCCCGCCTTTACCACCGGGTAGAGACAAAGAGTGATTTATTAAATGGTGTCATGTCCTTTGTTTAAGAGGGTCTTACGGCTTGATGTCCTAAAAAATAAATTATAACTAAATTATAACTACAATGCAGAAGCATTCATAGTATGGGGTGATGTGTTTAGACCAGTGGTGGGCAACCTGCGGTAATCTGATTGTGGGCTGCGAGACATTTTGCTGATGTTGACTTTTCGCAGGCATGGCCCCCGCAGCTCCCAGTGGCTGCGGTTCGCCATTCCCGGCCAATGGGAGCTGTGGAAAACGATGGCCAGTGCGTCCCTGCGGCCCACAAGATTCCTCTCCTCTTATGGGCTTATAGGTCGACAGCACAGTACATAATGGGAGGTAGCAGTCTTCCTGACTCTTCAAATAGACAGTCTGAAACAAATGACAGCTGTGAACTTTTTCACCTCCCTGTTCATCACACTGGGGTGTTAACTCTAAGACCCAATAATGCCACCTTAAATGTCAACGTTAACTAGTCCTTTGCTGATCACTTTAGCAGATTAGGTGAGAAAGGGGACTGATGCCCACAAAATGGAATTGGGAGTTGCTGCAGGGAAAGAAAGAGAGAAAAAGGAAGAGAAATAAAGGACAGAAATCAATGTTCACAAAAGTAAAGATACTACTTTTGAATGATGTGAATGATGCTGAATGTGACAATAAGGCAGTTAATAAATAGTAACACTAATGAAAACAAAGGTTTGCTCTATAAAAGGCTATGTTTTACTCTTTTTCTTTGTATAACCTTTCATTATTACCTGTGGGATATCTGCTGTGGATTTAGGGTAGTTATATAGTTCTGCATAATAATCCTGGCCCCAGGATCATAATTTCATATTCAGTTTGGCCTTCTCCATAGAATTAGTTGGATGACCCTGTCAAACAAGAGCAGAAAACCAACTGGGAACCACTTAACGGATTCTGCCCACTAATCAGTATCAGAGAGAATATCTTTAATAGAACACTCTCACCTGCTTCTTCTATGTTTTATTAGCAGTGGCTCCTATTTTATTTATTTTTAAATCACTTGCTGTGAGGAATTCGTAATTTGGATCCATGAACATTTTACACTGTCAACAGATTTGAGGTTCCAAGTTGCTTCTAGGCTAACTCTTTTTGTTAGGACAAAGTTAAAGTAAATGTAGAGCCTATGAAAAGCGCCAAGATAGCACTAGAGATTGACGCCCTCTATTAATTAACAGAGACTATGCAACATGGGCGATGGGCTTACGAGTTTCACCCATACCACCTCCATCTCATGCCCCACTGCAAATGCTCTTGATTGGCAGGACCATTTCTGAGATGAGAGGGTAGCTCAGTTTCCATTCTATTCTAATCCTTTGCCTCTTTGCTGAGGCTGTCAAAATATCGTTAATTAGCATTAGCTGCATTAGTATTTTGATGTGGGCATCTGTCCACTCAGAACTGGATTGAGACCACCAAACTTGCTTCACACAGACCACTGAACAGTGATGTAAGAGCTTATTTGTAACCATCTGGGGCCTAACCATGTTGAGGTTGGGGCCCATATTCCAATTCAAATAAATACAAACAACACAGGTAACATTTTCCAACACACCTGAAACCATGCCATAGCCCTGGATTATAGCTGTGCTCAGACATCTGAATATAGTGAATAATTACGTTTTATTAATATATTTCCATACCTAAGTAAACACATGTTAATGTGATACCTCTACAAAGTTGGACACATAATGAATGCAGCTTGCAGAAATTGCCTTTAACACATATTAATCCAACCCATTTTTCTCTTCCGGAAAGGCTGTTTAATCCAGTCTGGGTTTCAAAATCTAAGATCTCTGGGTTGAACTTTCTCTAGTGCACTTTATAACAAGCCAGAAATTACTTACTTCATCATTTACACCCACTAAAATAAGAGAAGCTGGGACTCCAAAATAAATCAGCCAATGATTTCATTACAGAGAAAATGGTTACATGGAAAACCAGAGCTGCCGTATCCATAGAATCATAGAATATCAGGGTTGGAAGGGACCTCAGGAGGTATCTAGTCCAACCCCCTGCTCAAAGCAGGACCAATTCCCAACTAAATCATCCCAGCCAGGGCTTTGTCAAGCCTGACCTTAAAAACCTCTAAGAAAGGAGATTCCACCACCTCCCTAGGTAACCCATTCCAGTGCTTCACCACCCTCCTAGTGAAAAAGTTTTTCCTAATATCCAACCTAAATCTTCCCCATTGCAACTTGAGACCATTACTCCTTGTTCTGTCATCTGGTACCACCGAGAACAGTCTAGATCCATCCTCTTTCGAACCCCAGCTATCAAATCCCCCCTCATTCTTCTCTTCTGCAGACTAAACAATCCCAGTTCCCTCAGCCTCTCCTCATAAGTCATGTGCTCCAGCCCCCAAATCATTTTTGTTGCCCTCTGCTGGACTCTTTCCAATTTCTCCACATCCTTCTTGTAGTGTGGAGCCCAAAACTGGACACAGTACTCCAGATGAGGCCTCACCAATGTCAAATAGAGGGGAATGATCACTTCCCTCGATCTGCTGGCAATGCTCCTACTTATACAGCCCAAGATTCCGTTAGCCTTCTTGGCAACAAGGGCACACTGTTGACTCATATCCAGCTTCTTGTCCACTGTAACCCCTAGGTCCTTTTCTGCAGAACTGCTTCCTAGCCATTTGGTCCCTAGTCTGTAACAGTGAATGGGATTCTTCCATCCTAAGTGCAGGACTCTGCACTTGTCCTTGTTGAACCTCATCAGGTTTCTTTTGG